>NC_056523.1:30679013-30807952 GCF_019175285.1 Sceloporus undulatus | reverse complement strand
ATAGCACTGGATCACAGATCAGGCCTTTCAGATTTTGTGTTGGTTCTTCATGTCCTCCAGAGAATTGTGTTTATTGATGCTGAAAACCAAATTTCAGTGTAAAATGATGAGCCCTTCAATAACCCACTTTTCAAAAATGCAAATTAGATTTTACACTTGCTTTTTTAATCTACCATTAACAGTCTTGAGCATTTGGAACCAGGCAGGTTATATATAGAAAGAAATTGAGAAATAAATGTCTGGCAGGAAACGCAGTGCAGTTTTGCATATTGGTTAAATGGTGCATATTGATTGTTGTGTTCTAAATGATAACTTGCATGGAAATTAAAAGCATCAAGTCTGTTTGCTTTCAGACAGGATATTTGTAGAGCTCACGACAAATGCGATACTTTAGGTAAGGCTAATCTCTTTTTTCTTACTTTTCAAGGTGACAATATTAACATGTTCTTGACAGAATGTTGTGTGTCTTCATTTAGATAGCAAACTCTTGTTTTGTTCTGCTTTTGATTTCCCAGGTCTGGCTGAACTGGGTACAGTCTGTGATCCATACCGGAGCTGTTCAATTAGTGAAGACAGTGGACTAAGTACTGCTTTTACGATTGCACATGAACTTGGCCATGTGTATGTTCTATAAATTTACCAATTCATTTACAACATCATTGGACTATATAACAAAACTGAAACTTGCATGTTATATAAATCGCATGTTAAACAAAATTCATTTGAGGCAGAAAATTGGCACAGTGGAGTTGCACTGTTGGTAGAATTCTATCTAATGAGCCCTGGTAACCCAGTGGTTAAATGCTGGTACTACAGCCACGATGTTGTAGGTTTGATCCTGGAGGAAGGCTCCAAGGTCTGCTCAGCATTCCATCCTTCCATAAGTTGGTAAAATGAGTACCCAGCTTGTTGGGGGCAATTGGCTTACATATTGTAAATGCTTAGAGAGTGCTAGTTCACTGATAAGCGATATAGAAATGTATTTCCTATTGCTATTGCTCTCTTTCTTCCTGCAAACAAGAGAGAATTCAGGGTCTGCACAACAAAGCTTTCCTGTGCCTTCCTTTTTTGGGAATGTGGTGTAGGGGAATTAGTATTGGAATGGAGGAGGACTGTGGGACTCAAAGCATTTTTTTTTCTGAATCTGAAATTATATCACAATGGAGTACATTTTTCTTTGGAAACAGAAGTGATCAAGTTTCATGTTTTCAGGGTATTTTATAGGGAGGTGTATGAAGCTACATGACAAATTGGTTACCTATAGATTTAAATCCAACATCATTTTAGGATGCAATTATTTGCATGATGGGACTTCCCTTTCCCCTCCACAGCTCTCCTTGCTGCTTGAAATTTTGCTCGGGAGGTTTCCTTCTTCCTACAATTTAGTTTTAGAGGAAGCACAAGGGAGGTTGGGAGGCGGGATTTCTGTTCTCCTAATTCTAGTGATAGGTACATTTCCATAAGAGGAACAACCCTAGTGGGTCCTGTCCATAGTGTCAGGCCACAAGGTGGGGCATTTCTAATTATGTATTGTATAGTATTTTCTGGATATCTTTTTAGTTCTGGATATATGGTAATAAAACAAACAACTGGTTTCTCTTGTTGTTAAATTTGCTTTGTGATTACATGATACCATGTAAATAAAGACCAGTAAAGCATGGTAAGGAGTAACCACTTGTTGATTTGTTTTTGTAAAGTGTTTAAATTCATTGAAGAGTATGTATTCATACTCAAAGGAACTCTGTCACATTTAGAGACCAAGATGTTGGGCAATTCCATCTTCTAAGCAAATTTCCATTCCAGTTTAATTGAACTGATTATGAAATTTCATTGCAAGTTTGTGCAATACTCTCAAGACCTATACATTTTTTTCACTAGATATAACTTTCTAACTTTTTAGTGCTTCAGCAATAATTAAGCATAAATTAGGGTTTTCCTGTCCAGAATTGTTTAGAGGGGATTTGCCTTTGCCTTCCTCTGAGACTGAGAGAATGTGGCTTGCCCAAAGTCATCCTTTGGGTTTCTATAGCTGAGTGGGGATTCAGACCCTGGTCTCCAGAGTTGTAGTCACTCAAGCCATCACATCATGCTGGCTTCCCAGCTGTGGAATAGCCTACATAAAATGAGTTGGTCAGAGGTCCAAATCTACCACTTGCAGTGATAGGATGCTGGGCCCATCAGCTAAAGCAGTGGGATGCTTTCTCTGCTGTAGATATTCTGCTGCACCATTTACCTCCCATAAAAGTTACCTTACAGAGTGATGTGTATCAGTGTTCACTACCTAAATGAAATCTTGGAAAGGCTTAGTATTTCCGTGTGTTCCAGCTTAGAATTCCATCCCACACACAGTATTGAAGGAAAAGGGCAATAGAAATGAAAGATGACTAGAGGGGTTTTACTTTGCCTTACCATTTCCTTCTCTAATTTTCCCTCTGAGCAGCTGTTTTTGCCCCCATCCTCTCCTGCAAACTGCATGTGCAAACTGCAAAACCATAATTGATAAAACAAATAGGAAGAAAATAGGGAAGAGAAAGGTTGGGATCTTACAAAATTGGTGAGCTGTAATCTTTTAACCAACATAAGTTCTTTTACAGTGACTAACATTGTTTTTACTTTCCCCCTTCCAACTGCTGATTTCCCCCACTTTCATTTGATCTCCCTTTGGCAATTCACAGCGATTAGGTCCTGCCTACACTTTACAAATTTTGTTCATTTCACTGAAAGTGACTTCATGGGGTTAGAAGCCACCCCAAACAGGAAGCTCCTTTTTGCTGTGGGGGGGGGGGGGGGGGGGCAGAGCTCATTCACTGAAGGCAAGCTTAATGGAAATGTAAACTCATCAGCCTTCAAATTTAGGATCACATCAGGTCATTTCCTCTCTTCCACTTCAAATAGCACAGCAGCTTAAGCTGTTCTGTCTCTGTGGCATATTTGTAACATTCTTCTATATATCATGTGCTACAAACCCCATAGGTGGATTTTTTTTTTTAAAAAAATAAATTTTATATTGATATTGATGCTTGATGGCATGTTGTAAATGTACAACATTAAAAAAGGGAGCCAAATTAATCCCTGGAGTACAGTTGTCCCTGGAGACTAAATCTGTATAATAGAGAACACCAGGAATAATATTGTACACGGATGACTGACGCTCAGAGTTCAGCTTCATTAGAAAACTTTGTCACGAGAATCTTACCCTTGGTGTTTTCAAAGTAGGAGGATTTACAGTCAGAGGAAGTAGAAGATTGGTTGCCCCCAACAAGAAGTGTGGGCCCTTGAGGGTCTCTGCTCCTGTCAACTAGCATTTGAAAGCATTAAAAGGAAGCAGTTCCTTGTATTTTGATACCTTAGGACAGGGATGGACAAGGTGCACCTATAGGCTGCATGTGTTCCTTGGACACCACTTTTGTTGCCCCTGAAACTCTCACAAGTCCCCTAAAGCACCCTCTATTATTATATTTAGGCAATTTAAGCAATTTTTGCCCCCAAGTCATGCAAAAACCCCTAAAACATGTGAAAACAGCAAAAGTATTCCACAATCCCATAATGTCTCCAATACTTCTGTTTTCTTCTGTAGTACCCCTCAAAATGGTGACAAGAAGTGAGCCAATGTTGCTTCCTGTTGACATTTTGAAATGGACTGTGGAAGAAACTGGAAGCATTTAGGCTTGCACATGGGAAGTGTCCAGATGAGAGAGGTGTCTGGGGAGAAATTGGTCCCTGGTCCCAGTACATTAACTTACCTCAGCTTTGGTGGAAAGCTTCGTTGTCCATGTTATTCACTGGGTGAGGGTGAACAAATAGAAGCTTAATATAGACAAGACAGGGGTGCTCATGATCAGTTAAAAGTCAGATCAAGGAATAGGATTTCAGCCTGTGTTGTACAGGGTCACAACCACTTGAATATGAAGACTGACAGTTTGGATAGGCTCCTGGATTCAGCCCTGACCTGAATTCCCAGGTGTCAGTGGGGGCCAGGAGTGCATTTTCATAGTTAAAGATAGTATGCCAACTATACCTATTCTTAAAGAAGTCCGACCTAACCACAGTGACACGTGCTTGTGGGGGTCTGCCTTTCAAAAGTGTTCGAAGACCAGTTTATCCAAAATACTACAACAAAATTTTGACGAAGGCTGGTTGTAGGGAATACATAATTTATCTTGTTAGAGCAGCTCCACTGGCTACCAATCCATTTCTGGGCACATTTCAAAGCAGTAGTTCTGATCTATAACTCCTCATACAGCTTGGGATCTTAAGATCTGCAGGGGATGCCCTGCTCTTGGTTCCCATGCCTTCATAGTGCAAACATACCTTTTTATCATGAAATCTCCAGGCAGAAAATTGATAAAATAATGTGAATATTTTCAACAATTCCAGATTAAAATCTATGAAATAATCTTAACAGAATAAATATACTGAATATTAAACAACTGAGAAGCCAAAACAATTTATAAAGGCTAAAAGAAAAAGAACAAGAAAACATATGCATGGTTAAAAGTAAATTAGACTAAGCCATGTCTTCACTTTGCCCCAAAAAGAAACCAATGTTGGTGCCAGTCAGGCCTGCAAAGGCGCAAAGCATTCCACAAGTGGTGCACCACAGCCCAGAAGGCATTTCCCTACATCCTCTCCATCATCACATGACTCCCATCAATGAGACACAGAGGAGGGCTCATCCAGCAGATCTCAGTTCTCTGAAAGTTGAGGCATTCTTTCAAGTACTGAGGCCACAACCTGTTTGGGGCTTTGAATGTCATCACCACCACCTTCAAGTCAGATTGGAAATGCATTGACAGCACATGCAGTTCCCTGAAGATTGGTGTTAGGTGTTGTCAATATGATACCATGTATGAAACATGGCCATATATATGATACATGGCCCTGTAGATCAGTATAGATTGAGTCTCCCTTATCTGAAATGCTTGGAACCAGAACTGTTTGGGATTTGGGGTTAATTCTGGATTTTGGAATATTTGCATATACATACTGTAATGAGATATTTTGGAGATGGGACCCAAGTCTAAATATGAAAATCATATATGATTCATATACTGTACATCTTATTAACTTAGCCTAAAAGTAATCTTATAGATAATATTTTAAATAATTTTGTGCATGCAAATTTTTGTACAATGAGCCATCAGAAAGCAAAAGTGTTACTATCTCAGACACCCATGTGAACAATTTTGGATTTAGGAATTCCAGATCGTGGAGACTCAACTTGCATTTATATAAAAGTAGTTAATTAGTACTTAATTGGAAGAGATGACATAATTTATTGATATATATTCACATTAAAATGGTGTATATAGGTATAAAGTGGGCATCCAGCCTTTGGATCATCTGAAACAGAAGGCTTAACTGGATGCTATAAAACCTGTTGCTAGCATAATGAGCTAGTGATGCTATTTTTTCACTTTCTGTGGGGCAGTGGAAATTCTTCATACGACGATTCCTCTCCCACCTCTTGTCTCTATACTTGGCCTAAGGACAAAGTGCTTTTTGTATAAAATGCCTTTGCTCCCTAATGCACATCCTTGAATACAAACAGATCCCTCTAAGTAAAATGCTTTAAATTTTAACAGGATATGAATGCACAGATGGGCTATGCAATTGCGTTTGTTTGTCAGCCAGTTCCTTCTCAAATAATAAACACTTAACTCCAATTAGCTAATTCCACAAGTACTTTTAAATCTCGTTGATTTCAGCAACAAAGTTTACTATGTGCTCTATTCCTTTTAACTGAAAACAATGACATTTAAAGATGTTTAACTTGGGTAGGTTTGCAGTCTTAATTCCTTCTTTTGTAGATTCAAGTTAATATGGTGGCCAATATGCTGTCTCTTTAGATTTAATATGCCTCATGATGACAACAACAAGTGCAAAGAGGATGGAGGGAAAAACCAACAACATGTTATGGCTCCCACCCTGAACTACAACACCAACCCTTGGATGTGGTCAAAATGTAGCCGGAAATACATCACAGAATTTCTAGAGTAAGGTCTTAATAATTACTTCATGAATTCCTTGTTGTCTATCTCAATGGAACTGCACTGGGCAAAATATTGTGGGAAAGCTCCATGCAAACATGGAAGAAGAGGAGGAGGAGGTTGTTCAGAAATTAGAAAAAATGTCCTTTTCTATTTCTCAAAAGAAATTTAAATCGTAAATTGTAGTTACTTTAAAAAACATATTCTGACTACTATGAGCTACTGATATATGGTTCATACCACACCAACGCTTGAACCATATTGACTTAAAGAGTTACGGTTACACTGCAAAAAGTGTTACACAGTTATCCCTCATTAAGTTACATGTGTAACATAATTACACCTTCATTTTTGAAAAAAGAATTTAATTGGGCCTGTATGTGTGTGCACCAAGATCTGATATCTTCCAGCTCTGTAATGATGTGTGCACATGTCTATGAGTGTAGAGAGCATGATCAGTTCACACATATACGGGTTGAGTTTCCCTGATCTGAAATGTTTCTGACCAGAAGTATTTTGTATTTTTGAATACCTGTATTTGTGCACACACACAGTCATCCCTCCCGATTTGTGTTCTGACCTCCCAGTGAACCAGAAAAAACATAGATATTGGTGCCACATTGTTTTTAATGTTGGCACGCTCGCCATTTTGTCCCTCCTGGCTTCCCATCAGTGGAAATTCAAAACCACAAATGAGAAGTCAGCGAATCTGGAGGGACAACTGTATTCACATACACACACACATAATGCACATAATGAGATATCTTGGAGTTGGGACCCGAGACTAAATACATCATTCATTTATGTTTAATATACTTCTTATACACATAGGCTGGAGATAATTTCATACAATATTTTTAATAATTTTGTGCATGAAACAAAAGTTTTTTATAATGTGAAGTCGAAGGCTTTCATCGCTGGCATCCATAGTTTTTTGTAGTTTTTTTCACGCCATTTGGCCATGTTCTAGAAGAGTTTATTCCTGACATTTCAGAGAAACATACCCAGAAAAACTGATAAAAAACTACAAAAGTTTGTATACAGTGTGCTCTTCCCTTACGTGGGGATCTATTCAACCCCCGCCCCCCACATAAGGGGAATTTCACGTATATGCTCGTGCCCCATTGAAGATAATGGGGCTTAAGCATGTGGTGGCACACGGTACACGCGCCATGGGCGTGCGTGCCATTGCAGGTTCCGCACACGCCGAGGCTTTTTCCAGCGTGGACCTCCAGCATATGCAGGAATCTGCATAAGGCACGTTTGCATATAACACGGACGCACTGTGTATATTGAACTTTCAGAAAGCAAAGATGTTACTATCTCAACCATTCATGAAAAACGTTTTGAGTTATGGAATATTTTGTATTTTGGAATTTAGGATAAGAGAGGCTCAGCCTATATGTGTGTGAACTCATTTGCCCACTCTTTAGATTCATTCCCATATACTAGATATGCATGAATCATAAGAATCATAAGTGGTAGTTTCTAATTAGCAGGGTGCTAATTCCCTGTTGAATAAACACTAGATTACCTACTTAGCTTACCTACTTTTACAGTACAGCAGTGAAAATAAAGGTAACACTTTTTTATTTCAGTACTGGCTACGGTGAGTGTTTGCTTGATGAACCTTCACCCAGAAGGTACCCTTTACCTCAGCAACTTCCAGGGTACATATATGATGTCAATAAGCAGTGTGAGTTGATATTTGGCCCTGGAGCTAAGGTTTGCCCTTATATGGTAAGATGCTTTTCTTCCCTCTTTCTCATCCCTCCTTCCCATTATTCTTGCTTTAATTGTGACAGACTTGTCTAAACCAACTATTATGCACTGGGGAAGATGCTTTCTTCTAAAAAATATGACTGCCTGCTAGGCTAGATTTGCAGCTTTTCATTCCCAATAACATGTCACATACTCAAAAGCATGAAAGCCACTTTTACACAATGATGTCTGTGTGGCACATGTGTGACTACCACAATGAGTTGGAATGGGACAACCCTATAGAATTTTCTCACCAAGTGCATGTCTACACAGGGAAAATGCCGAGCTGATGCCAAAGAAGGCACTGGCAGTATCACAACATAAAGCTACTTCCAGGGAGATACCACTGTTTCTAGCCCTGAACATGATTTCACCCCAAATTAAGTAAAGCCAGTGGAAAGCCCAGTGGTTCCCAGAAACCCTGGAGTGACCTTGGGTTCTTTTGGCATGTGGATAGCTGGATCTGGCCCAATCCATTGTCTGCATGCCAACAGCCTCACCATCCCCCTTCCCTACTCTGAGTGGTTCAGGGAAAGAGGCTTGCCTGTTTTCAGAGGTGCCACCATAAAACCATAGAATCATAGAGTTGGAAGAAACCTCAGGCACCATCCAGTCCAACTCCCGGCCATGCAGGAAGACACAGTCAAAACACCCTCGACAGATGGCCATCCAGCCTCTGTTTAAAACCCTCCAAAGAAGCTCTACCATGCTCTGAGGGAGTCAAACAGCTCTTACTCTCAGGATGTTCTTCCTACTGTTGAGGTGGTTTCTCTTTTCCTGTAGATTGCATCCATTGCTTCATGCCCTATTCTCTGGAGCAGCAGCAAATAAACTTGCTCTATCTTCAATATGACATCCCTTCAAATATTTAAACATGGCTATCACCGCTACTTTCTTGCAGGCAGGAGCTCCATGTAAAGTCTGCCTGGTGTGACACCACTTCTGCTAAGGGCAAAAACTGTTGCCTGGACATATGATCAAGGAGGGTCACACTACCCCCTCCTTGTTGATAATAGGGGCACCCCGTTCTGACCACAGCAGATGCAACAGCACACTGAGCAAGCTCTTGCTGGGAGTTCTTCCCTGTATGGAAATGGCGACAGTACCACCAAGGGGGTGAGCCAATGGGGCTGAAGTGGAGTTGACCTGTCTGCCCTGTGTGAAAAATAGTACACAGTCACAGCAGATTCAGCCCAGTGTGTGTGGTCGTCATTGTGGTTGGTCCGGGGTCAGGCAGGGCATAAGTCTATGGACTGGTCCTGGATTAAGCAGCCAGTGTAAATGCATCCCTAGTCAGCATTTTCCTTCCCTGCAGAGCACTGATCCAACTAGTAAAATCAGTCTTTTCCATGGGCTGGGAGTACTGTATTCATATCAACTCTCAGTAGCTACATGGCAAAGCTCCACAACAAACCATGGGATGTGAATCTGGTTTTTAAAAAGGCAACCTTTTTTGAACAGCAACCTCTATATTTGTAGGCAATGTTACAAATACTGGGGATAACCATTGTCATGATATGGGCATAAAATAAAACAGGTAGAGTGGTAGACTAGATAGCCATTGTGGTCCCTTCCAACCTTATTTTACTCTGATTCAAAAATTTGGATACCCTATTAGCTTCACTAGAATGAAAGACAGATACCTTAAGAGGCAAAGAAGGAAATGGGTTTCATAAAATTCCCAGCTGCTTATTGTTAAAATTGTTTCACATGATCAGGTATCTTGAATGTTTTTGTATTATTTATTTGTTTGTTTATTTTAAAGTGATCACCTGCTCTATATCATCTGGCTTCAGGATAGGGTAAAATCACTTTAAAATAATTTAAATAATTTAATACACATGAAAAATTTGATAGCAGACATTAATTGTTAATGTCAGGGCAATGACCAGGCTGTTGTTTACATCATTGGAGACAAATCAGCATCAAGGTGACCACTGGAAACTGATGATAAGCCATAGGAGCCAAAGATAACATGCCTATTTACTTTAATGTAATTAACTTTAATTGTGTATTGTTTTCATTACTATGCCAGTTGGTAAACTGCTGCTGGCAGTCACACACACAAACACATACTTCAGTTGCCAGTCTTTGGGGGTATATTGTTCTTAGGATTTAGAAACATAATGACTTGATGCTTTGTATCCATATGATATGCCAAAAATTCAGAAAGCTGATCTTCTTAGGACTACAGACAGGTTACACTCTAATTTACATTTAGTGAGAGGTTTCCATTTTGCTTTAGCCTTTATAATGCAGTCTATAAAAACATATCAGAGTCAGATTCGGTTGGAAAGACAAGGTTCACAGAATAACTAACAGTATAATCACTGCATTCTTATATCAGTGATGTAGTCCTGTTTCGGAGCAATTTGAAATACTAACAATTTCATGATGGCCCAGGTTTGGTTGGTTTTTTTTAATGAATTAAAATAGGAAATATTCAATCAGTTTCTCATAATATGACTTCCAGCTATTTCTGTGTGGGTACAGACTCAGCCACAAGCCCATCTGCAAATCCAAGATGAGGCATTTAAGGAAAAACGTTCTCTGTCTGCATCCTTAAGACAAAATCCCTTCCTCTGTTTTATGCATTCATTGTTTATACTTCCTTTCTCAGTGATGGTAATAACACCAGGGAGATAATCTAAAATATGTATGTGGCCTGTAGCATATGTTATACTGGCTGTTCAGTAATGCTGAGACCATTTGAAATCACTTAAGCAGAAGCAGTGCAGAAGACTTTGGTGCATCAATGCAGATGGAGCCCATAAAGGATGTCGCACTCAACACACGCCATGGGCTGATGGGACAGAATGTGGCCAAGGAAAGGTCTGTTATTGACACTGTTGCTATTTCTTGCTTCCCCTGCCCTGTGTAGATAGAAGCATTGTTGTTATGATTGTCTTATGAAAATGAGAAAGTCCATGATCATTTTATATATTTTTATAGCAGCAGTGTTTAAAAATCACAGTTCAGGGCTTGTTCACAAACCACTTAACTGTTGAGGACAGCCAATATTCTCTTTTCTCCTCTCCCCTTCCCTTCCTCACAAGGAGCCCAGAATGACTAAGAAGCTGTATGAAACACAATATAGCAACCAAAATGCCATTAAAACTCTAATTCTAATATCACAGATTTGAATTTGAGGCCTCCAGTAGCAGCTTTGCACTGTAGTCCCATGAAAGAGAGTGCTACACCATCCAGAACATAGCTACCCACAGAGCTTCCATCTTTTCAGGCTTCAGTTTTAGGTTTTTTTTGCTTTCTTCCAGCCAATTCCTCCTTCTAGGCATCAGTCTTTCACTTGCACAGCCTCTCATGATTCAGATAGAATGGAGAGGCAGAGGAGCATATAATCTGCAGATTGATGACACTGTCCCAGGCAACACTGAGCTTTGTGTAACCCAACAGCAGGACTGCCATTGAGTCCAGTAGAGGTTTCTAGTGCTACTTTCTAGTAGCAACCCTTTGGGGGTAGAAATGGACATCCTTCCCACTACTCATAACCTCTGTCCACATGGGCCAAACAATATGTCCTGCCCCTGTCCTGTGTGAGGAGTCCAGACGATGCATGGCCCAGACCTCGAGTCTGGTACAAACAGTTTGGACAACATCTGGCCCATTAAGCATGAAATCCAGGGTATAACACTCTTAACATGAATTAAATTAACTCACTGTTTGCTCTGGATCTTCCTTTATTATTATTATTATTAACCTTTATTTATGAAGCGCTGTAAATTTACACAGCGCTGTACATGCAATCTTTTTAGTTAGACGGTTCCCTGCCCTCAGGCTATTCCTGCTGTGTCATCTGGCATAGCCACAGTGGTCAAAACAAGATGCCCAGGCAAGTGATTGATGCTGGACACCTCCTCAGAACAAACATATTGTCCATGGTAGTGACTGTGCCAGGCAGCACAGTGGGATATGCATGCAAGCAGTCACTCTACATCAGAATGGAAATGTCAGGCAAAGGGGGGGGGATGTTGGGGTAGCTCCAGGGCCAAAATACCCCGGGCCACCCTTGGAGTGTTCTGGTCCATGCAGACAGGGCCTTACTAAACCATCCTAAATAGTGATATTGAAAGAGATCATTGCAGATTAAGAAGGCAATCCCCCTGGTTCTTTCCTGAAGAAAGTAATCAAACAGAGTAGCCAGAGAAGGATCTATTTTGAATGTGGTAGCCCTTTTTAAAACTCAATTCCAAAAGAAACACACTGTTCCATCTGTGTTATCTTTTAGCCCTATGTAAAAGCTTACCAATTTTCTTGAGGTTTTATATTACATCTAAAAAAATATGAAAGAGAGATTCATGATAGAGGCCCTTCTACCCTAAACAACCAATCCTTCCAAATCAGAACATCTGAATATTATGGGTTAAACATTGTTTTATTTCTGAAAATTGGTCTCATGGACCTATTTCTGTACTTGGCAAAAAAAAAGGAAAAAAGTTAGTTTGTTCTTTGTACTGCGTGAGAGGGTTTCCATTAATCAGTCCTTAACTGTAAGTATCAAAACAATTATATGGCAGTAGGCAAAAAGAACTCAGAAAGAATTGGATTTTGTTTCTATCAGTATCATATTGCAGATAGTTAACTGTAGTCCTATAAATGTCTACCTATTTAATTTAATTCCACTGTGTTCAGGGTTTTATTGTTGTGTTTCCAACATGATGACCTAAGGTGGAGGTATCACAAGGTTTTCTGAGGCTGAGAGCGTGTAACTTGCCCAAGCTCACCCACTGATTTTTTATGCTTGAGTATGGAATTGAACCCCTATCTCCAGAGTCATAATTCAACACTCAGACTTTTGCCACACTGGCACTCAAACTCATTGGGTTTTGTTCCAAGTGAATCTATAGGCCTGCAGCCAAAAAGTACTCATATGCTAATATGGCACATGAAATTCTTAATACCCTTTTTCAATAAGACATCAAAAGTACAGGCAATATTGCTCAGATGAATTCTTTCTTCTTGCCTCCATCATGTGTATATTAGGCCTCACACTAGGATACTCAAAAGAGTTTTGTTACTAGAGAAAATACAAAATATAAGTGGAGTAATATATGGATTGGGACTTAGCCATCCCTCAGATGGACACCTCTCTGAAATATGCAGCATAGTTCGTGACAGTTTAGTATGGCAAATAGTGTGACTATTTTTTTAAAAAAAATCAAAAATGTAAATTTCTGTGGAAATGTATCAGAGTGGAATTGTGGGTAAAAATATACAAGAGTGGCATGGAAGGGACAGGTTTGCCTATCCCTGAACCTCAGGGATATATTATCATATGTTTTAAATATCTCACGTCAGTTAAACGAGTTAAAAATCTTTTTTTCCCTGTGTCAAAGCTGGAAATATCACCTTGAATCCAATTATTCATCCCATCTAAAATAGATCCACTAAATCATTGAAATTTACTGACATGTTGACTCAACATTCAAGAGCCGATTCAATGAGTCATCTATGGTTGGGATCAACTAATAAGATTCAGGTTAGAATTTCAAGACCCATGTGATTAATTAGGTCACATTTTATTTTCTAAAGCATGCTCAAAACTGCAAAATGCACTGTTTATTTTATAAACATGTTTTATTACTATTCAGCAGTAAAGATAGTAGATTTGCCAGGGTGATCCAGAATTCATTTGGGGTTAGCAGTCTTACTGCAAACAACTGACATAAAATCTGGATCTGAATTCCCTCAGCTGAAGAAGCTGTCTTTTTAAACATTTTCTGCAGCTTGTAGCCCTGCTCAGCCAGTGTGCTGAAACTAATGTTTTGCCTCACGTCTTTTAGTATGAAAGCCCATGACATATACACTAGTCAAGAAAATACAATGTTGTTGGTGTTGTTTTGTGAAGACAGTATCTTTGGAGACTTGAAAGCCTTTTTATGTCTAGGAAAAATCTGAAAATAAAAGTGTTATACGCATGCTTAATTTAAAGTTTCTTGCTGTATCAAACAACACATGTATATTGTTAGACATATTTTAAGTATGATAGCATTGGACTGGAAAATATTAAATCTCATAGTAATCCAGACTGAAGTTTTGGACATTTCGGGGCAACTATTTGCCACATCCACTTATTTTCATTTTGGGTCAACCTGTTGCTAATTTGACACACCCATAACTTCAAATACCACCTATCTGGCTGTTGGGCTGGATTTTACACAACCAAGATGGAGTGCTCAGTTATAAAAGGTTATAAATGAACTGAGGATTTCACTGAAGTACTTGGTTTCTCATTTGAGTCTTCTGCCATCCATTGTCAGCTCTAATCTGTATAAAACATGTGCTGAATGAGTTCTGTGTGCTCAAAAGCCAAATGGTCTGTTCTATGGTGGGCATGATTGCTATTCGTATTTTTTCCCCTGTACATGGCAGCTATTCAACAAGATGTTCCTCCTTTGGGGTAGCACTGTCTTATTGATGCCATGTGTGTCTTTATTTATGACAGCTGTAGAAGTTATATGCCAGTACGGAAGGTTAGCGTGAGGACTGAGCATGGCATTCTTAAAAAATCTCAGAACTTTCCCTTGACTGGGAGTGATGTGGTTGCGCATAAACCATATAGTTTTTTCCCCCCAGAAGGGTAACAGATTGTACCAAGTACATTTAAATATATGGGTCAGAGATACGAAGCCACCCTAAGCAGAAAATGTTTGTTTTTAGATCCCTCCACACCTCATCATTATTTACATCCATTATTTTAACTGTCCTCATGTTTTGGAGATATTCTTTCAACATATCTAAAAATAAATAATAAAAATTTTATTTTTATACCGCCCTTCTTATAATCAGGGCGGTGCACAACATATCTGATCTGGAAATGTGTCTTTGGTACTGACACATTGTGACATTTAACTTGTAATCATAAAATCAGACAGGCTGCTTTACCTAGCAGCTGTCACAACTTAGGCTTCCTGCTTTGGACCAGTAAAAGTGCACAACTCAATGGCTTGGAGAGCTGTCATTGTGTGGTCCTCACGTGATTGACCATCATCTGGAAAATCAGAGCCATTGGTGCCTGCTACAGCTTGGCAGAAACTTAATAACATACAATATATAGCTACTAGTCCATTTCAGAAACATAATTGATACCCACTGGTTTATTTCAGACATACGCAGTGGTGTAGGTCAAGGATAGACAATGACTCCTCCCCCAGTGTTGTTGCACTGCAACTTCCAAATCTTTCACTATTTTCTGTACTAGGTAGGACCAATCACAGGTGTGGTCTGATAACATTTAGAGAGCAACAGTTACCTGCCTTTACAATAAGTTGGGGTGGGCAACCGTGGAAGGCTGTCTGTATGTTGTTTGCCTTCAAATTATTTCTGGCTTTTTGTGACTCTAAGGATAGGGGGCAACAATTAGTTTCTCACAAGGGCTTGGGCGGATGTACCACCCACCCCTATCTCCAGGGGGAAAAAATTAAAATTGTCTCCAGAGGGCACAAAAACAGCCTTGGAGTCTGCAGGGTTCATTTTCCCCACCCCATACTGGGTGAATGAATTTGTCCTAGAGGAGAACAGCGGAAACATGTGCTTCTGCTTTGAAACAACTATAGTTCCCTGTGATATCTTAACTCAGACAGCTGTGGTTGAAACTTTAGTACCAGAACAAACCAAAATCTGAAACTAGGTGGTAGCTTCTCATAGATAACTTTCCAGATGCTTGCCTCCCATATCTTCTTTTCAGTGAAACCTTAGGTTGTACCTACACTGTAGAAGGGTAATGCAGTTTGACACCACTTTAACTGCCATTGATCCAGCCTGCTGAATCCTGGGATTTGTAGTTTCGTTGAGGCACCAGCGCTCTTTGGCAGGTAAGGCTAAAGAAGGCTAAAGACCTTGTCAAATTGCAAATCCCTGGATTCAAAGGATTCAAGTTACAGCACTTAAAGTGATGTCAAACTACATTATCTCTACTGTAAATGCACCCTGAGACTTACAAAAACTCTTACGTATCCTTAAAATTCATGAAAAGGGAGAATTTATTGCATAAATACAGTACACTAAATATTTTTTTTAACTTGGTTACACTGTACAGAATCTGATTCATGCATAATTTTAATGTTTTTTTTTAAAAAAATCATACTCTTTTACATGCAACTTGTTCATATACTGTCATATCTTCTGATTAACTGACACTGAAAGGATTGGCAATGAAAGCTATTAGGGGCTGGAGTATTGTATAAAAATTCTGAAACAAGAGTTTCATTCTGCTCATTCTTGCTTATTTAATTCCTCTTGTGATCACATTACAGTATCAAAAGTGACCCTCTAGTGTGATACAGGATTTTTCTTATTTAAGCCACTGTGGCAATCTTAATATTATGTAATCTTCACATAATATTTCTTGCTTTATCTAAATGGTTCTTGAAGAATGGAAGGTGAAGAGTGCTGACTAGGTTTTTGAATAATATGAATTTCTATTCCCCCCTTCTTTTTCCATTACATTAAAAAATCTGTGTGAATGAAAATTATGTTTTAACAAACTCAAAATATATTATCCCAACATTACAAAGGATTAGGAACATTAATTAAAATGTATACATAGCTCCTCAATGTAAGGCCATACCCTCCCCCTGACCCTGAAAATGTCCTTTAATGAATACAAATTTTAGAAGAGAATTTGCCTGTCAAGTTTTAAAAACCAACAGCCACCTTGACATTGATCTCAAATGCAATTTAGAATGCAAAATCCAGATCAGAGCAATTAACTGGTGTTGTAAAAGTCTACCTATCTTTCTTATTTTTGGAGTTTAGCACTGCAAGTATGGCCACTGTGTTCCCAGAGAGCGAGAAGTACCTGTGATAGATGGGACATGGGGTGCATGGAGTCCCTTTGGAGTTTGCTCACGAACATGTGGTGGAGGCATTAAAAATGCTGTTCGAGAGTGCAACAGGCCTGAGTAAGTACAGGAGTGCTGCAGTAAGTACACTGCCTATGTCTTTCACTTTAAACCACATATCCTGATATATAAACCATGATATGAATAAATGGTGTGCTAGTGGGTATTAGCATATTTGCTCCCCCCTTTACATGCATACTAAACAAATTAGGAAGACATAGCTGTGTGTGAAGTTTGCACCCAGGATTATGGTTATGTGTTCCAAAAAAAGCAAGCGAGTTTTAAACCAAAGTTTGTTGTGGGCTTGTGAATTCTGGCTTATTTTCATTCACCTTACCATACACTTGGCTTCAGCCATGTCATGAACCTATTCCTTCCTGGTTCATTTACTTGTACACACAAAGGTGGCAGTAAAAGAAGAGCAAGTGGGTGATATACACCAGGACATTGCTTGTTCACATTATAAACTCTGATGTCAGTTTGGACCCAGTCATATTATCTTCTCAGGTGTTTCAGTTCAGTTTTATTTGCTTTATTGTGCCTTGTTTTATTTTGTAATTTTGATGGTTTTTAAAGATATTAGGAATGGGGCTGGAGTTTACCAGTTTTTGCTGTATTATGGTTTGTTTTGAAATTTTATAAGAAGCAACGGAATTTTTATGGATGGTCAAGTCAGAAATTTTTAAGGTCAAAAATGACTACATAGTAAGTGTTTTCAAAGAGATAAACAGAATGCTCCTCATCAATGAGACATGCATAAGTACATATGATATACAGTGGTTTGGGGAAAATCATAACCAATTTCAGCTTTTCAGCACACATAGGGAGACAACGAAACATACCCTCCATTGATGACCCATCTGTGGGGTTGCACACTATTGCATGATTACAGAGCTTGGAAGTTATTTTTTACTTCGCTATTGAATTATTATTTTTGAATTCATTACTTGTAATTAATTCTTTTTTCAATAACGTATATATGTTGTATTATGGCTGATACTAACAAGGGATAACATCACACCTTTTGCCATATAACAGTAATTTTTTGCTTACTTTTAGAATTGCAGGTGTGTAATTCCACTAAATGGGAAGGGAAGAGATCCATAGTTTATTTGCTGGCCATGCTATGCCTTGTGCTCAGTTGTGGACATTGTGGTAACACTAAGGTTGTCAAGAGAAGAGTGTATTTTGTAACACAGTCCACCAACTTGTAGAATTCACATGGGGTTAACTGATTTAAGTCTTTACATCCCGCCCTATGTGGCATACAAATACTAAAATCCATATCTATAGATGAAAAAAAATGAAACTATAAACATAATTGAAATAGACTAAAACACATTAAACAAGTAAACAAGTTTAAAACAGGTTGAGAAGGTTAAAACAATTGAAATCATGTGTATAAATATTTTGGAATTATTCAATTGGGCTCCAGAGGCTTTAGTGAATACACTTTTTTCTAACTTGGCACCTAAATAAAGCCACCTTTGGCCTCCAAGAGGAGAGCATTTCACATTTGGGGTGCCACAACTGTGAAGGCCCAGTACAGACAAGTGGCCGCCTGTAGCTTTATCCCCCATGAAAACATCCCATACCTTTCTAAAGGAATATCTTGTGGCAGCAGATGCCACAGTTTTATCTACACACCTCACCACCAGAGAACCCAGCTTGTTGCACTCGTTTTCTCAAGTCAGTGGAAAGAGCTGTTGCTACTTGTCCAAAAGAATGATTTTTTTTAAAAAAAAACTATTTTATTAATTAAAATAATTTTATCAGCTAAGGCTGCAGAATTAATTCAGTTTGACAGCACTTTGCCATGGCTCAATGCTATGGAATTCTAGGATTTGTAGTTTTGTGAAATATTTAGCCATATCTATCAGAGAGTTCTGGTGCTACAACAAACTACAGACATCAGAATTCCATAGCATGGAGCCATGACAATTAAAGCAATGAAAGCAAAATTAAAGCATTAATTTTGTAATCTGGCAGCAGCCTCAAATAGTTGCAGCCAGAGTAAAACCATTGAAGACTGGCTATGACTATTTTAGCTACTGCTGAGAAATCAAATAATGAAGGATTAGGTAAAAATGCACCTATAACAGCAACTTTCTGGAATAACTTTGGAAGTAGAGCAGCAACAATTTGCCTTTTCAGATTGATATTCTAAGCTCTGCCTGAGTGAAAGGGCTTTCTAAGGATATTCTCATGTGACAAATCCTGAATCAACATGTAACATGGGCCTATGTTCACTAGAACTGAGCCTCAAAGAACAATACAATAGTGTCAAAAAACTGAAGTCTGAGTCCAGTGAGCTTGCATAGCTCTTGAGAAGCACTCCTCCCAATACACAATGTAGGCATTGTAAGGAAATCACACCATTGGTACCAACTGGAGAGTTCCTCTAAATACAAATTTCAGGTTTAGATCTTCACTAAGATCACTTTAAAGGAAGAAATTTCTTAACTCATGTTACCGTCTCACTTGGAAAAGAGAAGTACCAAATAAGTACCAAACATGGGGGAGGGGGGGGGGAAGAAACTTCTAATTGACAGATATCCTTTTGGGCACACAGAATTATTTGTTCAGTTCTTTGGATCTTTGCCATAGTTTGTACAAAGATACCCTTCAAAAAGATAGAACTTATACAAACAATGCAGGAACACTGCATACATTTCTTTTTAAAAGGGGAGGGGGATTGTTAAGTGAGGGCATCAGTCAGCAACTAGATTCTTTGCCAAGTTTTTGGGAGCACAAGACATTGATACTGACCTAATAAGCTCTGGGGATGATGAGGTCAGAAACAATTGCAGTTTCTGCAATAATTGTAAAAGCTGTTTTCCAGACATGTTCAGCAAGGAACTAAAGCTCCAGGAAAGCTATCCAGCTGATGTCATACTTTGCAAACTGTAGCATACTATAGGATAAACAGAAATAATGTGTTTTCTGAGAAAAACAAAGAGTCTCCTGCACTGTTGCTTTAGCCATTGGTCTAAAGGACCACCTCTCCCCATATAATCCGCCCCGCACTCTCAGATCGGCCGGGAAGCACTTGTTAAGGGTTCCTAAGTCAAAATACACCTTGACTGCACAAAGGGCGTTTTCTATCTTGGCCCCGCAGCTTTGGAACTCCCTTCCCAACAAGCTCCGCTCCGTCACCTCTCTAGATCTCTTTAGGAAGGAACTAAAGACCTTTTTCTTCCAACAAGCTTTCCCCCATGTGTCCTGACTTCATGTTATACAATGGTTTCATTCAGCTAGCTTGTTTTTTTTTTCTGGTTTTTTTATGCTGTTCATATTTTTATAGTGTTTTAACGTAATTAGCTGTTTTTATGATGTTTATACTGTATGTTTTGTATTCTGTTTTGTATTCCTTTTGCTTTGCTGTAACCCGCTTTGATCTACCCTGGAAAAGCGGGCTATAAATAAATTATTATTATTATTATTATTATTATTATTATTATTATTATTATTATTATTATTGGGTGTGTGAATCATGTGGCCATGCAGATGTTGTGGGACTGCAAGTTCTAGCAGCCCTAGCCAGGACAGCCAGTGGTGAGGAACACTGGGGATTGTAGTTAGTGTTGGCTAGAGTGCCACAGAATTCCTGCCTCATTTATAGTGACCTACAAGACATTGGGGCTAGTATTAATAGATTCATTTGTCTCTCTAGCCCATTGAAGCACACAAAGTACAAGAAGCTTTTGATGGCATTTGTCACCTCAGTGCCACATTACTCTTTGCAGGCTGAAAGATCACAGGGAGATTTCACCGTTTCTGTTTAGTGAAGGATTCCCTTCATTGAATTAGACAAATTCTATAAATTCTTCTTTTTAGTGTGCTTTCCCTTTGCCTCATGAAGGAAAACTACATGTCTGTTCATTGACTCACGTGGTTAAATTAAACCAAAGAGATACAAGTACTGGGACTCAAACTTTTTGCCCAGAACTCCTACTCTAGGATGTTTTAGATTCTTCATCTATGTTTGCACAAGAAAGACTATAGACAGGAAATCCTTTTAACATGTTATTCCTCCAAATCTTGTTTCAGTGGAGTGTCCTTATAGTGGGCCCTTGGTATCTGCTGGGGTTTGGTTCCATAATCCCCTACGGTTGCCAAAATCCATGGATGTTCAGATACCCTTAAATAGAGTGGCATAATAAAATGGGGTTCCTTGTATAAACTGGCAAAATCAAGGTTTGTTCTTTTGAATTCATTTTTTAAAAATATTTTTAAGCTGTGGATGCTTGAATCCATGGATAAAGAATCTGTGGATACAGAGGGCAATTGGATATTGTTTTTTGTATTCAGCTGTCACTTGCAGAAGTTAGCATAAGGAACTATAGTTGTTGTTGTCGTTGACGTTGTTGTTGTCATTGTATGCCTTCAAGTTGTTTCCAATTTATGGTGACCCTAAGGCAAACGTATAACATGGTTTTCTTGGATAGATTTGTTGAGAGGGTGTTTACTTTTGTCTTCTTTGTTTACCAAGAGAGTATAACTTGAACAAGTCAGCCAGGAACTTTCTATGGCTGAGCAGGGATTTGAAGCCTGGTCTTCAGAGTCATCTTTCAGTGTGCAAGCCACTACACCACACTGGCTTGCCAAGGAACTATCTTAGAAATACTTAATTTTTTGTGGCTGAATGTATTGATGTCTCTACATCTGAACAAACTCCATTTGGTAATATCTTGTATTGTTGAAAAACGAGTAAAGGAACATTTCATTTTACAGTGGGTGGGGGAGACAAGAGATGCAGCTCTACAGTTTACAGTGGCTTTAAGCAATAAAATGAGCACATGGTGTGATAAATAGTTTTTCACCTCCTTGCTGCTTTGTGTCAGAAAAAAGTTTGCCAAGGAAATAGACAGCTTATAGCTATCTCTGTTTTTGCATCTCTCTGTCAGATTTCTTGCAAACCTTTTGAAGTTGATGCTGCAATGGTGCTAATTGAGGATGGGAGGATGTTCACAGCTAGGGACACTAGCTAAACTGGAGGCTATCCGCCTGTTGAAAGAAAAGGTGGTGACTAATAGAGTGGTAATCAAGCAGAACAAGCTCAGCAGATGTCAAGAGGGCCAAACTAGAAGTTACATTAAGTATCCTTCCTTGATCTCTTTCCATTAACAACTGAAAACATTCTTGTGCCACCAAACTTTTAAAAATTAAACGGGACAGGCTTTTAATGATGTGCTGTGCTATGTTCTGGTTTATATGGTCTTTTAATGAATTTTGATGCTTTTAGTGTTTGGTATTTTAACTTTATAAATTGTCCAGTTGCTTTTTAAATAACTGCTTCTATCCAAGTTTTTGTATGGTTTTAAATCTTTATCGGTTTTAAATATATTGTTAGCTATCTTGGGAACCAATTATTGGGAGAAAGGTGGAATATAAATGGAGGAGATGATGATGATGATGATAGTGATTGCCCTTGATGTTTTATTTATCTGAAGGCCTGCCTTCTTCCGTGTGTACCTTCCCAAGCATTAAGGCCCTCTTCAGAGGTCCTGCTCTCAGTGCCTCAGCCAAATCAAGCAAGTTACTTAACTATTCAGAGAAGGCTTTTCTGACATTTGTGCCCCAAGCATAGAACAGATTTTTCAGAAAGATTTGAATGGCATGATCTTTATGATCTTTTCAGCACCCTTTTATTCACCTAGGCAATTTCATCTCTAGTGTAACATGTTTTGAGATTATAAGAGAAGTTAAAAGAAGAGAGCAATGCTGCTTGTAGAGAGTGAAGAGAGCTTATATCTATCTCAGTTGACACTGCTTTTTGCCTTAAGAGGAATTTGAAGGTAACCTGGAATCTTGCTCAGGCAAATAATCCTCCCTTGTTTTGATAAGCTAAAAAGATTTCAGAACAATTAGTGACATATCTGCAGTTTTGTTCCACCAGCTGTCCTGCCCTGCCTAAGGCAAATACTTGAATGAAGCACATTGTCTGTGAAGGCAATGAGTATTTGGGAAATTTATTTCAGAAGTTATCAAATTTATAAAATTATACAGGAAACAGTATATTTGTACAGTTTTTTAAAGCATCTGCCTGACAAAAGGAAGCAAATGCCAATCTGTTACTTACTTTGCAAGCCAGCCATGCTTCAAAATTTAAAGTTATCAAACGCCAAATGGTTCTAGGCCATCTCAGTAAGGCCTGTTGATTTCAAACTAGTTTCTTAGAGTCTGTAGATGGGAGGAATGTTCAAAATATTTTAAAGAACTTCTATATATTTGAATATTCCACTTATTACAGAGTATTGGGACAGATGCTAGGAATCTTTTCTTCAGAGGGCTTAAACTAAAATATGAGTCTGGAATGCAGTAATTGTTGAATGAGAGATTGGCAAGGATTTCAATTTTTTGGAAATCCATGATTGGCTAAAAGAGGAGAACAATGTCAGAGTAACATTTAGTTGTGAAGTCGAAGGCTTTCATGGCCGGCATCCATACTTTTTTATGGGTTTTTCAGGCTATGTGGCCATGTTCTAGCATTTAATTGTTCCAATGTTTGCAATTGGAAAAATTCAGTTTTCCAAAGGGTGCAGTTCTGTGTATGCCATATATACTCGACTGTAAGTTGATCGCATGTACACATCGAGGGCAGGTTTTTGGGCCAAAATTGTGGATTTTGATATGACCTGTGGATAACTCAAGGGTAAAACTTAAGGGCATGTAATGAAGAATGTAAAGTTGAAGCAAAGGAAAACAATGCCTAATAACTTACAAAATTCTAGCAAGCATAACTGTGCTTATACTAAAGGTTGGGTGGATGAGAGAGTAGAAGGCAGTCAGTGCTTCCAAGGCAGATTAAACTCTTGCCTTTCACCAGGGGATGGTTGTGTGTGTGTGTGTGTCTGTGTGTGTGAATTAAACTACAGTACTTACATTGACCTATGGATATGTCGACTCAGGTTTTTGGGTCAATTTTTCAACCTAAATTTCTAGACTTATGCATGAGTGTATACAGTGCTTAATCCTGAGTATGTTCTACTGAATTCAGGGCCTAAATACCCTAGGGACACTAGATCTCATCCGATCTTAGAAGCAAAGAAGGGTCAGCCCTGATTAGTACTTGGATGAGAGACTGCCAATGAATACCAGGAGCTGAATGCTATATTTCAGAGGATGTAGTTGGCAAAACCACCACTAAGTATTCCTTGCCTAAGAAAAGCCCTCACTCCTTCACCTTGGAGTGGCTCCTGTAGTTAAAATCTTTCCTTTTCCCCATCCACACCAGTCTCCAGTCCAGAGTATGTGCACTCTATAAACCCCTACACACATAATGGCTATGCCTCTCTCTGCCCCAGTGGAGAAGGACTGAATCCTTCCTAACCAGGGAGAAATGTCTCCCTTTGCACTTGCGAACAGCAACCAAGCAAGTGGCTTAGTAGTGACCAAGAGACCTTTTTTCTGCATTGGCCTTTGATGGAGGGGTGGCGTGGGTGAGAGGCTTTTAGGTTGCTGGTCAACCAGCTGATTGGGTGCTGCTCCCTGAGTGACCAGGTGCAAGAGCAGCAACTGAGAAACCTCTTGCCTGGATCAGCCTTTGTTACAATGGGAACTTTGTGTTAATAGGAAATGGCTGTTCCGCAAAAGATTCAAGGACAGTAGAGGAGAGGGGATGCTTCTCTGACATTTCAGAAGCACAACTGGCTTTCACACCCTTGTGCTTCAGGGATGTTTTACTGTTGCTTAAACCATGGTAAGCACTGGTGTGAAAATCTTTCCTAATCTTGTAAGAAATGAAACACTGACAACCAGCATTTAAATAAAATTTTATTGTTCTTTTATTCAAGTTTGTGTGGACCTGGAATTATTTTACATGCTGCTATCAAATAAATTAAACCCATCGATGCTAAACAAAGTGGTCTGAAACTTTACATATTGGGACAGTTGTGGGTGTATACCCTCTAGGGCTGCCCACTGAGGAAAAGAGGTTTGGTGAAGGAGAGGTTCATCACAATATGTTGTTTTGAATTTGCAATAGAACGGTATACCTAATATCAAGGAATATGCATGGGGGTGCTAGGATTGTTGTCCTAGAGGAAAGGGGGTAGTAGCTGGAAAACATTCAGGAGCCACTGAATTAAGCCTTGTAGCAAGCTACAGCTATCCTGTGTGAGATATAGGAGATTACTACACACCATTTCTGCACCGGGAGGGACGCAGGATCTAAAACTCGAAAACGGATTCTATCTTACTGCCCTGTTGCTGGGCAGTACACAGCCTGTATGCAATTTGGGTTTTTCCAGGCTTGTTGCATAGCTTTTCATACATGGGATTTTCCCGTCTATGAAAATCTGTGTGAGAAGCCAGGGTTGCATATGGGCTGCCTGCTGCCTGGAAACAGGGCAGTGAGATAGGATCTGTTTTTTAGTTTTAGATCCTGTATCTCTCCCAGCAAAGAAATTGTGTGCGGTAATCTCCATATATTTTAACACTGCCCTTTCCTTTTGCTTGGAGATAAGCCTCCAAAACTTTGAGAATTTGCAGCCTCATCTTCTAGCTAGAAATGACTCATGAAAACGGAAGACTCAAGGCCAGGCTGTGAGATCTTGCAATCCTCGTGCAGCTACTGCCTCTTTGTTGAGGCTACAGTCCCTTTCTTGTAATGGTTAACTTATGGGTTAATGGTAGAATAAGAGCAATGGAGGAAGATTTTGATGGTGAAAAAGAAATGGCAGTGGAAGGGAGCCAAGTGGGACTTCCTTCCTAATCTTCTGTGTTTTTCACTGCCAGCCTTTTTATTCAGACATAGCATCCATGAGCACTTGGTAGAAGTTCTGGAACACATTGACATACAAACAGATAATCAAATTATGTTCAAATGTCTTTATCTGTGTGTTTTTTAGTATTTATCTCTTTAATTTTCTACTTTTCTCCCAATATGGACCCAAAGCAGTTGGGTCCCATTTTTATCTTTACAACAAACCTGTGAAGGAGAATAGGCTGAGAGATAGTAACTGGTCCCAGGCCACACCTGGCTGGACTGGGCTGGGCTGGGCTTGGCTGAATGGGAATTTGAACTTTATTAACCTCAGTGCTGATGCAAAAACACTAACCACTAGTGACCTGATCACTCCCAAACATCCTCTCCAATCCATTACTAACTGTTTTTTGAGGGTGAGGGGGTGGTTTGTAAACAGAAGATTTCAGGATGCTAAAACAGGAAGGAAAGCATGGGACAGGGTGTTATCAGTACTTCAGCTCACAGCAGCCTCAGTCAACTTAGCCAATGGTCAGGGATTCTGGGAACTAAAGTAAAAAAAACCTGGAAGACTGGCTGCCAATTGGTTTCTGGACAGGCTACCATAACTGGAAAAGAGTTACTTAGTACCTTTAAAGTCCTATGTGACTGTGGCATCACTGTGGCATCACAAGACCCTCAGTGACACCATCACTCATGGTGTCACCCCCTCATTAACCTCTCCCATACCAAACTATACAGAATCCTTAGTAATGTTTTTTGTACAAATGTTACTCATAAATCATAATTCCTGTATAACAGTGGATTTAACACAATAGTTGTGATCCAAGCAACTAACAAATTTAAAATTATGTCATTAAATAACAATATCATACATGCTGCCTAAATGTATTTACATGTACATAGTTTCATGTGGTTAAAGTGAAAATTTGGTAAGATGTGATGTTTTTAAAGGAAAATCTTAAAAAATAACTTTTTAAAACAAAAGTAAAATTTTAAAATTAATATTTAAAAAACCCCCAAGTCCCAGCCTTTCTCCTCCCACTGAGCCTCACCTCACTTCACCTCACTTACACTAGCCCTTCCACTGAGCACCAGTGTTTTAAAGGGATGCAAGTGAATACCATAGCCTGTTTCTGCAAAAAACAGATGTTTGGGGAGCAGTGGTGTCACACTCCTTAGGGTGTTACCTGATGCACACCCTGCACCTCCCTTGTGATGTCCCTGCTATGTAGTTTGGGCCCTGATTATCTATGGGATTACTATCTCCCATATTATCTGCTTCATGCATTCATGGGCTCTGGGGAATATTTACTCCACTCATCAAGAACTAGGCTGGCAACTGTCATTAGCCACCCCCAGACCATGGAATAACCTGCCAGAAGAAATTTAACAGCTGGATACTCTGTCTGAATTTAAAACAGCATTAAAGACCAGTTCCTTGTGGCAAGTCTGTCCAGATGCTTTTTAAATTATTAATAATTAATCAGTATGGACAGATCATTTTGATATGTATTGGTTTTAGATGCTCTTTTAAATTATATGTGTTTTTAACTGGTGTTATATGTTCTATTTTAACCTATTCTTGCTCACCACCTCAGTCCATAGAGAGGCAGATAATAAATATAACAACAACAGCAATGATTTCCTAATCACAGGTGGGTGACTAAGGAGATTATCACACAGGGATAAGAAACGCGAGAAAAGCGCTATGTTCTCATCATGTTTTCATGATCGCAGGAAGATTTTCACATAACGTCATGCACATCCCGTACTTGTCCTGTCATCAAAGTGTTGTGCTAGTGCAACTTCTCATTAACACCCCCAAAGCTTCATTAGTGCTATTGTGAACATGGGAAAGAAAATCACATTTCAGTAGCACAATTGAGAATCCATCATTAAACCTTCTGGAAATAAATTGAGTCCCCCAGTACCCCAGTGTCCCGTTCAGCAGAGTCACTTCCTGGGTCACATTTGTAAGTCACAGAAGAGTTCCTTAGTGGCGAGAGATTACCTGCTTTTTTCCTCTCTGATCACCACCCCTTCTTTCGACATGTGGAATGTAAAAGTGCTATTTTACCATTTGTGAATCATTAATGCCCTGTTATTGCAACATCGTTTGAAAGTAAGTGTTGCAATTTTGCCATTGTATCATTCTTGCTAAATTATGTTAGAATAGCATTATTAAAGTGTAAATAGCCCTTATGTGATAATCTAAAACTGTTCAGTGAATCCAAACAGGCATTCTTTGCAGCTGAATCCAAGTTGGCAACCCTTCTGTATTGATCACTGGATCTAGGAGCGGAACCCAAAGCCCTCTAAGTGGAGGCTAGTTGTTGTATAGAACTTAGTGTTCTGTGTTTTTTGAAAGGTCACCCT
This sequence comes from Sceloporus undulatus, assembly GCF_019175285.1. NCBI lineage: Eukaryota > Metazoa > Chordata > Lepidosauria > Squamata > Phrynosomatidae > Sceloporus > Sceloporus undulatus. Next base: position 30,780,254 of record NC_056523.1, on the reverse strand, counting down.
ACATCCCTTAAGCTGAAAGAGAGACCAGCAAAGCAGCTGTATCCAGATGTTTCATAATTCTTCACCATAGAAAAAGAGGACTGAGTCGAATCTTTCCAAATAGGTCCTTAAGATTTCATTCCGCATGTTCATGTGTTGATTGGGAATACTTGAATATGTTTTTTTAAATTACATGACAAAACTACTTTTTGTGTTAAATACTAATGAGGCATGTAATGTTGAGACATCCCTATTCTGCAGTCAGTCTGCTTATACTTCAGAAACAGAGCCAGATTTTGCTTGCTTTTGAAAAGTTTTAGTTAAGCCTTAAAGGCTTTTAACGTTGTTGGTTTTAAATTGTTAGGGTGGTTGAAAGGTTGTTTGGAAAAGAAAATCCAGTGGAGAGCTACAACTTTGTATTTACTGACACATCCTGATGGAAATTTCATTATGGCATTGTGAAGGTGGTGAATGATAGCTTGCTGGCATAACTTGGCGTCCTGCTGTTTGTGACTGTTCCATATAGGCAATATACTGCCCGCAAATGCTATTGCCTTCAAAACTTATTGTAGAGCTTGGATAAGTCACTGCTTTGGACTATAGCTCCTAGATTGTTAGCCATGATGGCTGCAGGGATAGTGGAAAGTATAGTCTGAGAAAAATAACCTTTTCAGGCTATTTTTTGGGTCTATTGTCATATGTCTTAAACCCCACATGCTTATTCCCTTCAGATTAAAAAAATATTTAATTTGAGCAAAAAAGAACTAATTCAGTAGAATCATGAACTAAAATGTTTAGAAAGAATTTCCTTTTGGCACATTCCTATATAAGCCGCCTTGAATGCTGGGAGAAAGACAGGGGTATAACATAAATACACATATAAATAAATTATAAAATGCATGTTTACTTTAGTAAGTCTTGAGTCCAGATGGGAGCGAGTGGGTAAATGATTGCAGCATAAACTCTTTAAAACAAATTTAAACATACCAATTTTGTATAATAAATACATGATAATATTATAAGGATAATATAAAAGGTGTCCACGGGTTTATTTTTTAGTTTTCTTTTTTAAAAAACCCACAGTTTATATAGTCTAGCAGAATATGAATAATATTTCAACTCAAAAATAGTCAAAGGCTTTCATATTGAGTGGTGGGTTTTGATCCAGTGCATTTCTTTCTGTCTCAGGCTTGTTTGATTTTGACATTTTATATTTGTCTTGTGTGTGTTTGTTTGTGTGAGTGACACATATTAAGTGCAGTGTTTGAATTTATTTTACAGTGACGATATGAACTGAACACCCATTTGTCTGATATGCCTGACAGTTCTTCCTTGTCCATCCTTTTAACAATGTTAGAAGGCCGCCTAAGTGGTTCACAATCAGATTCAAGCAATTCTCTTTAATTTTGCTTAGTCAGTTACTATACAAGTTGTAACCCATCATGCTAAATGATGCCCAGAGCAATATATAGTGGCCTGCTAAGTGCTTGATAGTGCTTCTGCTTTTGCAGTCATAGGCAAACTGAGGCGTGTTACAGACTGCCCGAAAACGGCGGTCTGCTGGCGCCGCCGGTTGCTGCGTCCGGGAACCGCAGCGGACAAATCGTGCGGTTAATAAATAATAATAATAAAATTTTTATTTGTATCCCGCCCTTCCGGACGATCAGGGCGGCTTACAAGATGCAACAAGTGCAAACAAAGTACAAAGGTTAAAAACAAATACAACAATCTTAAAAACAACAATAAAAAGCCCCTTGCCCAACCTCATGGCCACGGAAGAGGAGGGAGGCCCACAGGATATTTAATCGGGGTTCCCAGACACAACAAAAAGAAGTCACAAAAAGCGGCTTCTTTTTGCGCCCCGGAAGTGGTGCCAAGAGTTGCTAGCTGTGCACTCGCGGCGTCACTTCCGCCGCAGGACGTGCGGATGCTAGGCGTCTGCGACATCAAGATGGTGGCGTCCGTGTAGAACGGGGGGTGCCATTTTGTACGTGCCGAGCGTGTACTAGGGTTAGGGGCGTCCGGAAAGGATGCCCCTTCCTAACCCTAGTACGTGCTCGGCACGTACTTTATGCCCGTCCAGAATGGGCCAGTGTTATATTGAGGACAAATGTCATACCCAGACATTCCTGCCTTCTTTTCTCTCCTCTTTGTTCTTCTACCCTTTAATCAACATGCCTAGGGCCTGACAAACCACATTTTTCCTATTCCATCTTGATGAAAAACTAGTTTAGTGTCTATTGACAAATCAGAATTGCAAACCAAGGTTAGATCTTGGTTTGCAAACCAAGCTTGAAGACATAAACAAAACCACATCGTCCTGATTCCGACATAACAGAATATAGTGGTTTGGCACGCCTCTGAAGTGTTTAAATTGGAAAGAATAGCTAAGGATTTTATCACACAGAATGCAAGTGCCCATATCCCGTGAATAAAAAATGGTCATTAAATTCCATGAATATCCTGTGAATATCCTGCAAGAGCAGGATTGGTTTCAAACAACATTGTATGATGTCACCATGTAGTCATGGCATTAGCCCGTGAATAAAGCGGCAAAATTGCACTGCTTTTCATTCATGTGAGTGAAAAGAGGCGCAATTTTGAGACTTTATTCATGGGATAATGCTGGAATAATTGCGACATCATGTGAAAACAATCCCGCTCTTGCAGGATATTCATGGATTTAATGACTGTTTATTTATGGGATGCAGGCGCTTGCCTCTCATGTGATAAAGTCCTAAGTGAACTCAGGCTGTGCTGGGCTTGATGTACAGTGCGCCTGCGTCATATGCAGATTTGAGCATATGCTCAAACCTGTGTAGAGCCGCATGGGAGCATGGGGGGCAGCGCATCCCATTCTAATGAATGGGGCACGTGCCCATGACACGTGTGCGCCGCCGCGTGCATGAACGCCATTCAAGTGACTGGGGCTCGAGCATATGCATTTTTTGGCTTACATGAGGGGTGAGGGGGGTCTGGAATGGATTCCCCACGTAAGCCAAGGGTGCACTGAACAGGCATAAAATGAGAACCTAAGAAAAGCAATCATGGCTTCAAAAACTGATTTTGTGAATTTTTATTTTTGAAATGTTATAATATATAACTGTCAATATTTTCTCATTTCAATTTTTAGACCAAAGAATGGTGGAAAATACTGTGTGGGACGGAGAATGAAATTTAAATCCTGCAACATAGAGCCATGCTCTAAGCAAAAGAAAGATTTCCGTGATGAACAATGTGCAGTCTTTGATGGGAAGCATTTTAACATTAACGGTCTACCTCCTAACGTGCGCTGGATTCCTAAATATAGTGGAAGTAAGTATATCTATAAATGGGCTGGGTACTAGGTCCCACATATCTAGGCACAGCTTTCCAGCTACCAGCTTAATGCTCTGATTTGCTTAGATCCAGAGCTGATTTTTGTGCTTAAAGGATTATGAGAAAATTTCCCTCTCAGTATTCATGTTGAACTGACAAAAATCAACCATTTAAAGTTTCACAGTTTAAAGACCAAGGTACATATTCAAGAAAAAATTATCAAACAATTATTGGAGATTAAAATGATATGATGATTAGTTTCAACAGAAAAGGAGCTGAGGAGAAAAGTCACTCATCAGAAATTGGAACAATTGTTTTTTCTCCCCAGATACTAAGTTCTAGATATCAAATCAGGCATTCACCTCAATGTGTGAAGGGACAAATGGTGAGGAGGACATGAATTTCCCTGTACGTTACACCTCCAGACAGACAAAGCAGTGTCACAGACCTTCTCTATTTATCAAAACAGTTCCCATTACAAAGGTTCTTTGCAATCATGTTCTGTCAAACACTGGTGCAAGGTTCCTGTGATCAAGAACCCTGATAAGGCAGGGTTCCTGTTCACAAGAGCACTGTAATAACTGTGTTCAGCCAAACTAAATTACAAAGCCCTCTTAGAAACTTCATGCTCAATGTGTGAAGGTCTAGTATATGTTCGTGGATCTTTCAGCATCCCGTGAGCAGAGTTTACATGTATGCCTAAATATTGGTCACTCATTTAATCCTTCACATACTCAAGCAAACACATGAAGAGGGTTACAGTGGTTGGAGAGCTTCCAGGTCTGTTTTAATTGGTCTCCATTTTAAGCCGATTCTTTTGACCTGCCTGCTTTTTCCCACCACTTCCCCTTTGTTTTTACTATTTACTGGAATGCCACATCTATTGTTTACTGCTGTATTCCTGTGTGGTTGAAGCAGTCCTCAGCCTGCAACCCCAACTCACTTTTATCCTGGCAACTGATCAGGGAATATCCAAACAGGCAAAGGATTGTTTCTTGCTGAAAGAAATCCCAGCCATCTGTTCCTTGAGTAGATGCTTGAGAGGGAATGGAAATAAATTCAAGAGTTGTGGGACAGTAATAAGACATTGCTCACTCACAATCTGAAACAGGAGATCAGTAATAAAATAACCTGATTGTTTTGCCTTGGCAGTTTTAATGAAAGATAGGTGCAAGCTCTTCTGCAGAGTGGCAGGAAACACGGCTTATTATCAACTCAGGGACAGGGTTATTGATGGCACCCCTTGCGGCCCCGACACAAATGACATCTGTGTACAAGGACTTTGTCGGGTAAATATTGTTTTCTTTCATTTAATTAGCTTAACCCTCTTCAAGAAAAGATTACTCTCTTCATCTTCTTCTCACATGAACTGATACCTCTGTTCCACCTCCTTCAGTATTTAATTATCTAGCTTAGGCTACAATATTTCCCTTTCATATTATCATTTTGCACCATCCCCTCTTTTACCACTTCTGGCCTCTTGGTGTTGAACTCCAGTTCTCATTAGCCCCACCCAGATGGGCAATAGTAAAGGATGATGGAAACTGGAGGCAATTAAGATTGGGTGGGCTATAGGCTATAGGCCCTAGAGAATATCTAGGAGTTAGCTGTTGGCCAGAGCTGAGAGGGGCTGAAGAACCCAAGCTAAATCCACTTTGGATTGGCAGTATAACATCCAGCATCTCAATCAATCTATTAACAGAACTTGCTGCCAACTGTACTTTTTATGCAAAGAAGGATCAGTGGTAAGGACCAGTAGTGCAACATGTTTTGCACGCAAAAGTCTCATGTTCAGTCCACATTATCTCCAGGTAGGCCTGGAAATGATTTCTGCCTGAAACCCTCAGAGCCGCTGCCAGTCAATGTCCACAATACTGAGCTAGATAAACTAATGGTTTGACTAAATATCTTTAGCTCTTTCACCCCCCCCCCTTTGAAATTAGATAAAACTCAGTAAAGAACCAGAGGAAACAAACATTACCTGTTACTGGTGGCGCAGTGCTTAAATGCCTGTACTGCAGCCACTCACTCAAAACCATAAGGTTGTGAGTTCAATACCAGCAAAAGGGTTCAAGCTTGACTCAGGCTTGCATCCTTCTGAGGTTGCTAAAATGAGTACCCAGACTGTTGGGGGCAAATTAGCTTACAGTTGTAAACCGCTTAGACACTGCTTAGGCAGTATGAAGCAGTATATAAATGAAGCTTGTTTGTTTGTGTTTCAACCTGTTTGTATTTTCTGAACTGGAGCTTTTGCATCTCTTTTTTTCTGTAGAGAGACTGTTATATATTAACTGATATATATCCATATATATTCATTGAATATGTTTTGTTTGGTGGGGGAGGAGAGAGAGAGAAGCATAAATATTACATATGTGAATATATGTGCCCATATATATTTATGTGTATATGTACATTGCATACACATATTCTATATATTTGTGTGTGTATGTGTGTTTCCTCACATACATACCCTGTCTATTCATCTCAAAGATGCATAAGACATCTTATAATAATAAAATAGATTTAGGAGAGATGTAAAGGTTAAATGCAAGATGTATTAAAAACACACGCATACACAAACAAGGTGAAAAATACACTTCTCTCAACTTCTGAAACTACTCTTAAAAGTGGTTTCAGATAAGAATAAGAAAAAAGTACCTGTCTTAAACTATGTGATTGTGTTACGGAGCAGCTGATTTCTGATCTTAAGCTGAATCTGCACTGCAGAAATAATGTAGTTAGCTTTCACTTTAAAACACTGTTTTAACTGCCACGGCTCAAAGATAGTGTATAGAATCCTGGAATCTGTAGTTTGTTGTGGCACCAGAGCTCTCTGACAGAGATTGCTAAATATCTCACAAAATTGCAACTCCCAGAATTCCACTGCATTGATCAGTGAAGATTGAGCCTTAGGCTCCATATTTATGTTGCATGCCAAAACTTCTAGAAATCCTATTTACTAAGAGCTGGTGACACGTTCGGAAAGCACTGCTAAGATTGGCTTTATTACATCTTGCAACACCGTTATCTTGATGTGAATTGTGCAGCCCAGGTTTATCCTGGGTTCACTGAAAAATTAATAAAGCCAACCTTATTGACTTATCCAAGAAAAAAAATGATCAAACAATTGTTGGAGATTAAAAAGATATAAATCCTCTCAACTGAAAAGGAGCTGAGGAGGCTTATCCATTTTTATATAGCCTCTGCCTGGGCCCATGTGGCATAACCATAGCTTGGAAAAGCTGTACTTGTGGGAACAACTCCCAGAATCCTGCTGCCGTGGTTTTCCAAGCACTGGACATAACCATCATGTGGTCTTGTTTGCTGTTCATGCTGCAGGTTTATTTATATCCCCCATCTCGCTCCGTGCTGCCACCACTCAATCCTCTAATGCTGAGTGGGTTTGTATTTCATATGTTAGAGTTGGAAGAGACTCATTTTTCATGTTCTAATTGGGAGATGGTTATAATTAGAGTTTAAGAGAGGATGTTGGAAACGAAAAGAATGAATGAGGCTGTTGGAGGCCTTCAGTGGCAAATGAATGTTTTTCATTTGGAGTGCAGTAAATTCTATCGTATTTTCATATTAGTTCAATCTGGTTCTGAATTTTTCTTCCTGTAAAGCAAGCTGGATGTGATCATGTGCTCGGTTCCAAAGCCAGAAGAGATAAATGCGGTGTGTGTGGTGGGGACAATTCATCATGCAAAACTGTTGCAGGGACATTCAATACAGTGCACTATGGTAAGAATCTCTCACAGAAAATAGTGGGACTAAAAGTAAAAAAAACATTAACCACACATAACACACTTAAAAATGAACACTGTAATGAATAAGAATTAATGTTAGCTACTGTATATTTGAGTTTTATGGCACTTAATGATAATATTAAACAGATAATTCAGTAATTGTAACTGTATTATTAATTTTTTACTACAAAAAGCTATAGAATACAAAGGCATGGCAAGCTAGACTTTCTAGTTTATTTTCCCAGGTTATAACACTGTGATACGCATACCAGCTGGTGCTACAAATATCGACGTACGGCAGCATAGTTACTCAGGGAAACCAGAAGATGATAACTATCTTGGTAAGATGTGATCCTTTTTTGAAATTATAAATCCATATTATTTTTCTAGTGCACAGATATTTATAAGGAGCTTCTATAACGCTGCTAGTCAAAACAAGGATCACCTAGTCGAAAGGTGCTCTGTACCATGTGGCCCTGTACTGAATCAAGATGCTCTCATACCAAGAACATTAACCTATTACTTCCTGGGTTAATAGTTTTTATGCTGCTTTGAGTCCCGTCTGGGAGAAAGGCGGGATATAAATCAGATGAATAAATATAAAAAATAAAGTTATGTCAGTTGTTGGAGTAATTTTTAATAATCTCCCTGTCAGGCAGTTTGCTGAATTTGAGTACTATAGAAAGAGAGGTTAGGTTTCAGCACTTGAGAAGAAGAGATTTTGGTCTATCATACTTCAGTTAACTTTATCACCCTTAGGGAGAGTTTTTAAAATGACAGTTGAGGAGCAAAGGGTTAAACCTGCCATCTCTGCAAATGCCCTGATTTTATATGCATTCTCTTTAAGCTTTATTCCCTTTATATTTGTATCATCTCTCAACTTTTTAGTGAGGATTTCAATAACACACAAGAACAAAAGTGGGGAAAGGGTTATACCTACTGTACTTGGAATGACAGATGAAAGAATATAATACCAAAAAGGCTAGAATATTGGCGTATATGACAGTGGCAGCCAGAATTGTAATTGCCCAGGAATGGAGAGAGTTCAATCCCTTTGTTACAAACTTGGTCGCTAAAATTGCTTGAGATGGCTGAATTAGACAAAACTGACATGTTTAATGAAATATGAAGGCCTAGGTAGATTTGTAGGAAACTGGGATCCAGTAATGAAATATCTAAATAACATATGGGGAGAAATATCAATTATTAGTTTCAAGACTAGTGAAAAGTAAATATCATATGTATATATAATTCAAATTTAGATTGGTCGAATCATGAAAGATAGAACCAAGAAGGTTTAATACCAGAGAAAAGAACAGTATGAGTAATATATATCAACACCAAGCATAGGATCTTACTGCACAGAGCTCCAGGAATTCAAATGGCATGGAACAAAAGGGGGTGTGATGGGAATGGAACAGGGAAAGGATGCATTTTATTGCACGCCGGAACGCTGCCACCACTGCTGGATGTCCCCGTTCCATTCCAAATCCACCCTCCAGAGGCCGATTTTCAGGAATATTCTGAACAGTTCCTGAAAATCGGCCTCTCTGGCACGGATTTGGAATGGAATGGGGACTTCTGGCAGTGTCTGCAGCGTTTCAGCATACATTCCTGGAGCCCCGTGTGATAAGCTCCATAGTTAAAACAGGAGGAACTGAAGGAATATAATATATAGTATATGGAATGAATGTAAAATAACCTTCAATGTGTTTATATGTCTGTTTTATTTCATTAATTATTTATGCTATGTGATGCTTATTTTGGCTATGTTATATCACTGATAAAAAAGATTAAAAACCCTGCCATCTCTGAAGGTTGTGGTCGCAATGAAAATCCTACCCACCCACCCCAGTTTGTTGACTGGGATCTCATATCTTAAATCTAAAGCACTTGATAAAAACCGTCATCAGCATCATCTCATCTATCTATAAAATTAGCATAACATGCAGTTTGACCCTTCTTCAAAATCTAGGGTAGAAAAACTAAAAAGAAAAGTGCACTGAAATAGATATTTAATAAAAATTTGGAAAACAAGAAAACAATTAATAAAATTCAGCAAGATACCTTACACCAGGAGAAAGAAGCAACTTGTCAGCTACTGACAGCTTGTAGTATTTCCTTTTGTAGTGGTCTGCATGCTTCATGAGGTATCCAATGAGTCCTTCATGTTTGGGGATGAATCATTTCTTTGCCTGGCTATTCCAGTCTACCCCAAGAGAAGAGGTGGGAATATGCAAAAAAGCAAAATGAGGGCATTGCCCCCCATAAGAATTCAGTTTCCAATAAAATGTTGCTCCCTCAAATTAAATTTTTAATATTGCACCCAAAGAAAATGAGCAGGCAAAATTGCCAAAAGAATGCAAGCATTTAAAATATAAGAATGCCCTGATTTTGCAACACCCACTATCGCTGCACATTTTGAAAGAGACTCTGATGTCCTACATATCTCAATTTGACATCATAAGAAACCAGCAGAACATGAGAAATGTCAGTGACTGGGTTCTTTGTGCTGGAAAGGTTCCTCTTGCATGTGCCCTTCCAGTGTAATAATTCCTTATCTTTTGCAGTCCTGTTCAAAGAGCACCTCCAGTTCTATGCAAAACACTCCTTTAGGGCGATATAGTAGCTGTGATGGGTGAAATGGTGGGGAAACTAACGTAGGAAATTAACTACATAATCGCATTAGTGTGAGGTTGTTCAGCAGACTGCTGTTTTCAGGAAACCGTCCCTTTTAAGAAAGCTTTTAGAGTTTAAGCCTTTGGCATTTTTGTGCATAGCTGAAATTTTACAAAATAAGATCCTAGCCAAGCGCCTTATGCATCTCCATTGTAATGTTAGCTTAACATGCATAGCTATACCATATTATTTTAATTTACAATTTGTTTATGCCTGAATAGAAAGCCAGTGTGGTATGCAAGAGGGACATTGGTGTAATGGTTTGGGTGTTGGACAAGGACTCTGGAAACAAGGGTTCGAATCCTGAGTTGGTCATGAAACTCACTAGGTGACCTCTCTCAGCCTCAAAGTATGGCAGTGGCAAACCCCCTCTGAAGAAACTTCCCAAGACAATCTCATGATAGGTTCATCTTAGGGTTGCCATGAATTGGAAACAACTTGAAGGCACATAACAACAACAAATGAGTGGAGAAAGAAATAGATTTTCATAATATGAGTGTAGAGATAGTTGGAAGAGGAGGAAGTAAACTAATGCAGGTATGTGGGTGGAGTGAGAGGAAAACAGAGAAGAGGGAAAGAATAGTTGAAAATGGTTGAAATTGATTGAAAAAAATGTTTCTTGTGTATCAATAAACTACGATGAGGTGAATCCTGGACTGAGGAGAATCTCAGTGATGCAGGGCTTATTCTATACAAAATTCATATGTCATATTTTTGCACAGAAAGCAATACTTCGTGCACAGGAAACCAAATTTTTGCACAGAAAATATTTTTTTTTTTGCATAGAAGTATTATTTCCTCCACAAAAAAATCTGTTCCCTGTAAAAAAAGTTGTTTTCTATTTTTTTAAAAAGTTGGACCTATATTCATGAATTCGAGCATCCACTGCTTGAAAATATTTTAAAAAGTATAAATTCCAAATAGCAAACCTTGATTTTGCAATTTTATATAAAGGGGCAGCTGTGCCATTGTATTTAATGTGACTTTAGCATCCACAGATTTTGGCATCCATGATGGGAGTCATGGAATGAAACCCCAGTGGATAACAAGGGCCCACTGTAATAAGTCCTGAACTGTAAATAGTCTTCAGTACAGTGCAAAGGAAATGGCAAAAATTATTGATTGCTTCCTTTGAGAACAAAGTTAATGAAGGGATACATAACTAGTTTACAATCATAGTAGAAATGTGTGTATTTGTTGCTTTCCTGTATTTGGATGGAATAACTACAGTACTTGGATAAAAGCATTATGTAGAGGTAGATGCAGTGGAGTCAGCAGCACTGGCATCACCTGGTGCAGTATCTTATGGTATCACACCCTCATTGACCTCCCATATCAAACCATACAGAATCCTTAGTAATGTTTTTTGTACTGATACAACTCTTAAGTGGTAATTCCTATATATGACTGAATTTAATGGCAGTCATTATGACATAAACAACTAGCAAAATGAAAATTAGATTTGTAAATTACAATATCATATGCACAGCCTAAATCATAGAATCATAGAATCATAGAGTTGGAAGAGACCACAGGGGCCATCCAGTCCAACCCCCTGCCATGCAGGAAATCACAAGCAAAGCATCCCTGACAGATGGCCATCCAGCCTCTGCTTGAAGACCTCCAAGGAAGGAGACTCCACTACACTCCGAGGGAGTTTGTTCCACTGTCGAACAGCCCTTACTGTCAGGAAGTTCCTCCTAATGTTGAGGTGGAATCTCTTTTCCTGCAGTTTGCATCCATTGCTTCGGGTCCTAGTCTCTGAAGCAGCAGAAAACAAGCTTGCTCCCTCCTCAATATGACATCCCTTCAAATATTTGAACAGGGCTATCATATCACCTCTTAATCTTCTCTTCTCCAGGCTAAACATCCCCAGCTCCCTAATTCATTCCTTGTAGGGCATGGTTTCCAGACCTTTCACCATTTTAGTCGCCCTCCTTTGGACACTCTCCAGTTTCTCACATTCCTTTTTGAATTGTGGTGCCCAGAACTGGACACAATATTCCAGGTGGGGGGGCCAGACCAGAGCAGAATATAGTGGCACTATGACTTCCCTTGATCTAGACACTATACTTCTATTGATGCAGCCTAAAATCGCATTGGCCTTGTTAGCTGCCGCATTGCACTGTTGACTCATGTTCAACTTGTGGTCTACTTGGACTCCTAGATCCCTTTCACACGTAGTTTCATTCAGCCAGGTGTCCTCCATCCTATATCTGTGCTTTTCGTTTTTCCATCCTAAGTGCAGTACCTTACATTTCTCTGTGTTGTATTTCATTTTGTTAGCTATGGCCCAGTTTTCTAGCCTGTTCAGGTCATTTTGAATCTTGATCCTGTCCTCTGGAGTATTAGCTACTCCCCCTAATTTGGTGTCATCTGCAAATTTGATAAGTATGCCCCCAATTTTGTCCTCCAAGTCATTGATAAAGATGTTGAATAGCACTGGGCCCAGGACAGAGCCCTGTGGGACCCCACTGGTCACTTTTCTCCAGGATGAAAAGGAGCCATTGTTGAGCACTCTTTGGCTTTGGCCAGTCAACCAATTACAAATCCATGTAACAGTTACTTTGTCTAGCCCACATTTTACAAGCTTGTATTTATTTATATTTATACATGTACATAGGTTCATGTGGTTGAAGTGAAAATTTGGTGAGATGTGATGTTTTAAAGGAAAAAATTAAAAGAATATTTTTTTAAAAATTAAATTTTCAATTTTATTTTTTGAAAAAAACCAGTGGCTTCTCTCTCCTCCCACTGAGCCTTGCCCAACTCACACCATCCCTTCCGCTGACTTCCAGCATTTTGAGGGGATGCAGGCAAACACTACAGCTCATTTCAGCCCAAAGGCAGATGTTCAGGGAGCGATGTGCCATACACCCCTTCTTAGGTTGTCATCTAATGTGGCTCACTTCCCTCGCACCCCCTATTGATGCCCCTCGGTAGCTGTCTGGGCTGAGAGTGCATTTATTTTGTTTTTTAATAATTTTAATAATTTGTTTTAAAAAGAAACTCTTTCCTTCTATGCAGGTACCTATTTTCCAAACTTGTGTGTCCTGACATTCTAAAAGGGCCTGGGCTTCTTGAGGGCTTTGATCTCTTTCTAAGGAAACAGATAATTTTATTTATTTTATTATTTATTTATTTATTGTATTTATACCCCGCCCTTCAGCCCTAAAGGCTATCAGAGCGGCTATAATTCCCTTTCCCAATCTACTTACATTCCATTCTAATACTGTTTCTCCCCTTCTTTTATCTTCTTCTTTCTTAAACCGAGCTGTTGTTCTGCAACACAAGCTCAGCTCTTCTTCTCCCGTTCCCCCTTTGCAGTTTTCCCAAATAAATCACACAGATTAGCCTGTCTAACAACAGAACTGTGTGATGCTTTTCCTGCAATTCAAATTTTTGTTTTCCTCTAGCACCAGCCTTCCTATTTTACTATATGTGACAGAGGTAGAGGTACCCACCCTAATTCACTAATACTTATTTTTAACTTCAATATTGACCAGGCAGGCCCAGCTCCATCAGGGCTAGCCTGGAAGAAGAGGCTCCTCCCTCCATAACTGTCATCTTCCAGCCTGAGAGGGAGTTGACCAGGCAGCCCAGCTCCATCAAGGCTAGCCTGGAAGAAGAGACCCCTCCCTCCATAACTGTCATCTTCCGGCCCACGAGGTAGTTGACCAGGGGGGCCCAGCTCCATCAGGGCTAGCCTGGAAGAAGAGACTCCTCCCTCCATAACTGTCATCTTCCGGTCTATGAGGGAGTTGACCAGGCTGGCCCAGCTCCATCAGGGCTAGCCTGAAGAAGAAGAGCCCTCCCTCCGGTCCATCTGCCTTGGTCCAGGCCTGAGAGGGAGAGAAGAATGCTGGACCTGATCCCCTCCCCCCCTCACCATTCCCTTCTCCTTTTGTGTCGTGTCTTTTAGATTGTAAGCCTGAGGGCAAGGAACCGTCTATTATCCCCTCTGTTGTAAACCGCCTGGATTCCCAGTGATTGGGTGGTATATAAATAAATCCTATTATTATTATTAGTAGTAGTAGTATTGATTGAGGAATCTAGAAGGTAGGTGAAATCACTAGAAAAACCTAACTAATTAGTAATTTAATTAGCTAAGCAATGAATTAATTCCAAACTGCTCTGTCTACCTGATATCCTTATGAGAAGCTCTATTTCCACCATTTGAAGTGCTCCATCATATTAGGGGGGGAAATTACATTATAAACCAACACCTTCCTCTCCCCAAGGTAGAAAACTGCTGTAAATGCAACATTTCAATGCCAGTCCTTTGAATACCCTCTTGGACAAACAATGCCAGTAGGTATATGCATCCACTTCTTGACTGCCATTCAGTGATAGTAATTACTAATTAGACAGTGTGTAGCATTCTCCACTCATTCACCTGTCAGGTGCCATCTTGTACTTTTCTTGTCTGACTTCTTGATTTATAGAATAACTTTGAGGAAGAACTAAATAGTACTGGATGACCTCTGGTTAGGTGGCAATGAGGTAGAATTCCAGACCTAGGAAAATTTATCCCGGAATAATGCAGAAATAGCAAATGGGCTGCATTTAATTACGGAATTAATGCAGTTTGAAACTGCTTTAACTGTCATGACCCTATTTTATGGAATCCTGGGATTTGTAACTTGTTGTGGTGCGAGAGAAAGAGAAGGCTTCTGAAAGAGAAGGCTAAATATCTCATGGAGCTACAAATCCCAGAATTCCATAGTATTGAACCATGGCAGCTAAAGTGGTGTCAAACTGCATTAATTCTGCAGTGTAAATGCAGCCCAATGTTGCACACAGTTCCATCCATGACTAACATAAAATGGAGAATTGCTGGGTGAATCTCTTACCTGCAGATGAGAGGTTGGTTGCCTCCAGGGATTTTGCATCTTGTTTGAATATTCTTTCCATATGGCCTGTTCCTTCTTCTCTTCCAGGTAAAGGGTCTTGGCCTAAATGCAATATCTAATCCTTACTAGACTAGACCCCTCGAATCATATCATGTTGCTCATACTGACTAGAGTCAACACACTGAATGAGTAAGATTTACCTATGTGTTGTCTCAACATTTAACAATTGATTCAGTGGGCCTACTGTAATTGAGACTAACCAACAGAATTCCAAACTCTGAGTTACTATTTCAGTAAATCCTATTGATTTATTGGATTCATTATGGTGGCAATTAAGAATTGGATTTTGGTTTTTATATCTGATCAGCAGCTGAATGAAGATAAGCCTTTTCTCCTGCTCTGCCATGAGTGTGTGTTACAGTACATCATTTTGGTTTAGTCCCTGCTGGAAACAAAGTCAGATGAACTGCTGCACTCAGTTCCAGGAAGAGTACTTGACTTAAAATAATCCATGGGAAATCTAGCCCAGGCTTAAACATCTCTTCAACTATCACTACTTATTCTATATACAAAGACAATTCTGTAGTTTATTTCAAATTATTCATAGTCGTATAGGTCATAGGAATGCCTCAATCGAAGTAGTCTGTGATTGCACCCATCCCAGTTTTGCTCTTAGATTGCCTCTCCAAAATGAAGTTCCTAATTTGAATAAAATAAATTTCAAATAATATCCTTCCTTGTGGCACAAGCTAAATATATTAATGCCACTTTTTCTTCTTCTTTCTGTTCACCTAGCATTATCAAGTAATGAAGGCTTCATATTAAATGGAGACTATGTTGTCAGCATGTTTAAGAAGGAAATCAAAGTTGGAAATGCTGTGATAGAATACAGTGGCTCAGACACACCAATTGAACGAATCAATTCTACATACCGTATTGATCAAGAAATAGTTCTTCAGGTTAGACATCTTTATTCAGGGTGGCCTTTTGCATGTAAGCTGGTCTGTTGTAGAGGGAGGGTTAACTGCTTGGGTGCTGACTCAGTTTTTAATTGCTGTGTTTTTAATGTGTCACATTTTTAACTGGTTTAATTGTTTTTAATTGTTGATTGGCTTTTATGTTGCGTTTTAATAAATATTTTGTTTGTAATACTATATTTTAGTGTTCTTAGCTGTTCTGAGCACCTTTTTGTCAAAAGTGGGACATAAATTTAACAATTGCTTTTTTCTTTGAAAAACTTTCCCAATTTGCTCTTGTTATTTAGCCCCCCCCCCCCCCCCCCGAAGCAGCCCAGGTCTTCTGTTCATTTTATGCTTTTCTGTGTCTTTTTTTCCTCAGGTATTATCAGTGGGTAATTTATATAACCCTGATGTTCGATACACGTTCAGCATTCCCATAGAAGATAAACCTCAACAGTTTTATTGGAATATCTATGGCCCTTGGCAACCCTGCAGTAAACTATGCCAAGGTATGTAATTTTAGGGGTTTTAAACACCATTTCCCTTATTTATTGGTTTATCTTGAATTCCCATGGTGGTGACAAATGTGTTTCTGTCATCTGTGTTTAGCTTCTGTTATAATTCAAGGGTCACATTTTGCAATACCTGTCATATCAGAATGATATATGCACTCTTAAGTCACTTGATAATGCCAAGCCTCTTCTTAACATTTTAAGTTTTCAAATTGCTTCACAGAATAATGACTGACCAAACCACTTTAAGCTGGCTTCTTTTCTTTTCCTACGCAAGGGAAAGAGTAAAAACTGGAAATATGGGTCACTCATGCATTCTATCCTTCTTTCATGTTATAATGTCCAAAGCCTCTCTGTGGGATAGCTTGTGCTTGTAGGAAATTAAGCTAAATTGTCTATGACTTACTCCCAACTCCTGCCACTTTTGAAGAAAATAATTACTGCTAACACATTTTCACTACTACTGTGTCCCTTGTCTGTTTCAGCAGTTCTCCCTACATTTCCCCTTGCTTTATCTCCAATGATTACTTCCTATAGCATTTGTAAATGTGAAGCATATTGTCCTGTCTTTGTATGTGCACAAAACAAAAAGAGGCAATGTCAAAGCTGATTCAGAATTGTCTGTCACTAAATTAGGAAAATGCCAGAGCCAAAAAATAAGGTCAGAGAGTCAAAGGTAAGGGATGAACAGAAAACACTCCAGAAACAATTAGATATGTTCCTCAGACATGATCCCAGCATTAACAAGAAGTATTTATAGTCTTTCCTGTCCAAGGGGGCTCAGTGGCCACACTTTATAAGGAAGACTTCAGCAGAGTTTTAAACTAAGAATACTTCACTGCCAGAAATATTTCCTAACTAGATTTCTGTACAGGGCTGCTCTACAATGAGCCAAAGATTGTACAGCTGTTGACAAATAGCTCTTTGGCATTCCTGATTTCAGATGGGGAATTCATGCTGAGGACTAAACTTATGCAAGGTATGCAGGGATCCTTGAAAGTTTTCCTTGATAAAAGACCAGGACCAAGCTTGTTCTCACTATGAAGGCAATGTCCTAATTCTTCAACACAAGAAGAGAGTGAGCAGAGAATTAGTGCTTGAGAAGACGTTGTATGAATGGATACTAATAAAATCAATAATACTAAGGTACCTCAGGAGAGAACAGCAACCAATTTGGCTCTTTATCTTATTAGCCTACATTGTTTTTTCCCCAGCCATTTGATTCCATAAACCCTATTCTGAAGACTGAAAATTCTGTGGCTAGAATTCTGTAAGCCACACTGCTCACACAATGGACCATTATAAAATGAGTCTTCTCTCTATGCACTTGCACAGAGCGAGGGTGAAGGTGGTGACAATAAGAGGATAAAGCTGTTGGCTCCAAGTAACCTATTTCTAGCATGATTGGCTTCCTGATGAGTTCATGGAAGCAAAACATATGGAGAGGTGGCTGTCGTCTGGCACAGGTAGTTGTCCAAGACACCCCTCCCATACAGCTCCTGTTTCATTGTCAGTGCTGGTTCTTTTTCTTCTTTTCCTGGCCTCTACCAGTGCTGGTGATCCCCCCCCCCTTTGCTGCTTTCTTTCTTGCCATCATTGGCGTAACTACGGCAGTGGACCCAAAAGAACCCAGGCCTCAACTGAGTCGTTGATGTGACTAGCTGATAGAGAAGTGTGCTCCCCTGGATTTCTCTGACACTATGCATTTCCAAACTTTTTGATAAGCCTATTTTGCAGTTTCTGGCTGTTTCTTTTTCCTGGAAGCAGAGATTTCCCATATTTATAACCAACAGAATAGTAAAGAACATGATCCCAGCCTCTTGTGGCTAAGGATCAGTCATTTGCTGAAATCAGGTACACAGTAGCATTTTCCTGGGAAGCAGGAGCTTAATTCAAATCTTGGGATTCCGTGACAAAGGATTAGTAATTTACTGAGAATGAAAAATCCATATCTTTCAAATCAGAAAATCAGATGTAACAAATTCGCAGTGGGTAGCATAAAAATGAGTGAACTGCACAAATCATGCAGGGGGTGGGGTGAAGCAGAATTTTTGATTTGCATCACTAGACAGAAACTCCAGAATTACTACCACTGTTCATTGTTTGAGCTTAACCATTTTATTCCTCTGCCCTTGAGATAGTGAGAGAGGAAGCTATCCTTGAAGAGCTGGATGCAACGTAAGAGAGGCCTATAGACCAGGCATAGAGGACGAAAACTTCTCACCTGGTAGCAATGCAAAAGTTCAGATAGCTACTACTATGACATGGGTCCATGAGTAGATCTCAATTACAACCAGTCTTTATAATACAAAAAAGCAGTAATAAAGCCACTGCATTGCTGTACAGCAGGTGTGAACAAAGCGGTTTTTGCCAACAGAAAAGGCCTCTTTTTAAAACAACTATTACCCAGTCTCTTCCTGTTGTAAGAAGGGCCTCTCCTTGGCCTAAAAATGGCCCGGGTAGCAAAAAAATGTTGCAGAAATCATCTAGAGGGCATTATGGGGCATTTTGGAGGCAAAAGGGGGGGGGTTGTATAGGAGGTTGCAACCCTCCAAGTCTCCTGGTGGCCTGATGTGGCCCATAGCCTGTGATTGTTGCCTATCTCTGCTCTACAGGCATCCAATATAAATTCATCAATTCATATGATCCCATAAGAAGAGGAAGAAAGAACCCAGGAGGAACTTTTTCTGTCAAAATAGCATGAGGTAGAGGAATTAAAATCATGTTTAGGCCTCCCTCTGCATCAAGATCTAACTTGAGGACATATAAATAAATTTGGGGGAGTGAATTTGGGGAGATCAAGACTTGAGGTCTTCAGAGATAAAGTGAATGAATCTTGGCTCTGCCTATACAATTATATTTACCTTTCTTCTTTAGGAGAACGAAGAAGAAAACCTATTTGCACCCGAGAGTCTGACCAGCTCATGGTGTCTGACCAAAGATGTGATCGAATTCCTCAGCCTGATCCAGTAACTGAGTTGTGTAATACAAACTGTGAATTAAGGTATTCCCTGGACATTCAAGTAGATTTATCTCTTAGATTTTAAGCTAATCTTCTTCCCTAATGCCTGTTTTCAGACTTTTCTCACTATTATAATGAAAACTAAAACATTCTACACTTGCTTTATGTTGCAGCTTGGAAGAACAGCTTGCAATTCAGTAGAAAGTACTTACATATACTTTTACTATTGCTTTACATAACACTTGTACTGTGGCTTGTCAAACGTATCTTATTTGAAGTGACAATAAAGGTACCCTATTTTAAGTATTTTCCCCCTCTCCCCACTGCCATCCCAAGACATCACAGTTCCAGAACACTATCCTTCATAAAGTAAATATCCACAGTGTTTCTCTCCCTACCACACACCCGGATCTGCATCCATCTGGCAACCAGAATTGCACTCAAAATCTCCCTGCTTATCAAGGACATTTCCTTTTTTCTGGCACTTCTCCCTGGGGGACGATTTGGGGATGCTTTTTCAAACAGTGTGCTAGTGTGAGCACATGTGAACTAGCTCTCATTTCTCTTGCCACCCCCTCAGAAGTCCATCCAGATAGCAAATGTTACCGAATGCTTTTTGAATTGCAGCCATTCTATGACAAGTACAACCAGATCTATTATGAGATTAAAATGCTATTAAATATTCTACATCCTTCTTCCAAAGCTAGTACTGGTCAGTTCTTTGCCTGGCAAATTAGTTCCAAAATAGAAAATAGTTCCTTCTGAAATATTTGCCAGAGGGTGGGGGCTGCTTGGGAAGTGATGATTCCTTTGACAGTAGGGAAGTTACAGGTGTACATATGGTCATATTTCATCTGCACAATATTCAATGATACAGAATTAGGTAGAAGTCTTGCTTCAGTCCTTTTTTTTCCAGTGTTATATAGTGCAGGGCTTAGGGGACAAAAAGATCAAAGTGGATTTTTTTAGGATTAGATTCAAGTGACAATTATGTATTTAAAACATCCTAAGCTAGTTTCCCCCCCAATGTTGCTCCTCCTGTCCATAGTTTCAGGTCTGATATATACACTCATCCCTCCATATTTGCGACTTTGATATTTGTTTACAGCTTTTATTAATATGTCCTTTCTAGGAATATCTAGATCCTCCAGGACAACTCTATGGTCAGCTTTAACCAAATGTCACACTGAAGGACCTAGAGATTCCTAGAGAGAACACTCCACCAGGGATTTATAGCTCCTCCACCACAATTCTGTAGTCAATGTCTGGCAGAGGTTGACCACAGAGTTGCACGGGAGAACCTAGAGATTTCTAGAGAGGTAAAAACATAGTGTTTTTGTTATTTGTGGTTTTTCCATGGGGGTCCTGTGCCCAGCGAATATGGAGGGACGAGTGTAGTTTCCTTCTCAACTATACATGGAGATGCCAGGGTTTGAACCTGGGAAATTGTGCATGTAAAGTATGATTCAGTTTTATAACACTATAGAACTAGTTGTTGCAGTGTAAGCCAGCCACTTGCGCTTTCTTCCAGGATGTTCCATTCCTTACATCTTCACCAGCCAGCTTATTTCCTCTGGTCCTTAAGCATGCAAAGACTATTTTTAATGTTTCCTTCCTGTCCCCCCCCCCCCTTTTTAAACATTTTTAATTTCATTTTTTTATAAATAACTTACATGTTAGAATAGAAGGTATGCTTATAAAGTACATGATGACACCAAATTGAGGGGTGGGATGGTGGCAAAGTAGATAATCCAGAGGATAAAATTGCAATTCAGAATTACTTTAACCAATTGGAGAGCTGGACCAAAACTAACAAAATGGATTTCAACAGAGAAATGAAACACACAAATATAGGATTGACAACACCTGGCTGGAAAGCAGTCATAGAATCATAGAATCATAGAATCGTAGAGTTGGAAGAGACCACTAGGGCCATCCAGTCCAACCCCCTGCCATGCAGGAAATCCAAATCAAAGCATCCCTGACAGATGGCCATCCAGCCTCTGTTTAAAGACCTCCAAGGAAGGAGACTCTATCACCCTCCGAGGGAGTGCATTCCATTGTCGAACAGCCCTTACTGTCAGGAAGTTCCTCCTAATGTTCAGGTGGAATCTCTTTTCCTGTAGCTTGTATCCATTGTTCCGGGTCCTGTTCTCTGGAGCAGCAGAAAACAAGCTTGCTCCCTCTTCAATATGACATCCCTTCAAATATTTAAACAGGGTGATCATATCACCTCTTAACCTTCTTTTCTCCAGGCTAAACATCCCCAGCTCCCTAAGTCGTTCCTCATAGGGCATGGTTTCCAGACCCTTCACCATTTTTGTCGCCCTCCTTTGGACACGCTCCAGTTTCTCAATGTCCTTTCTGAATTGTGGCGCCCAGAACTGGACACAATATTCTAGTTGGGCCTGACCAAAGCAGAATACAGTGGCACTATTACTTCTCTTGATCTAGACACTATACTTCTATTGATGCAGCCTAAAATAGCATTGGCCTTTTTAGCTGCCGCATCACACTGTTCACTCATGTTCAACTTGTGGTCTACTTGAACTCCTAGATCCCTTTCACACGTAGTTTCATTCAGCCAGGTGTCACCCATCCTATATATGTGCATTTTATTTTTCCGCCCTAAGTGCAATACCTTACATTTCTCCGTGTTGAATTTCATTTTGTTAGCTTTGGCCCAGCTTTCTAGTCTATTCAGGTCATTTTGAATCTTGATCCTGTCCTCTGGGGTATTAGCTATTCTCCCTAATTTGGTATCATCTGCAAATTTGATAAGTATGCTCCCAATTCTGTCATCCAGGTCATTGATAAAGATGTTGAATAGCACTGGGCCCAGGACAGAGCCCTGTGGGACCCCACTGGTCACTTCTCTCCAGGATGAAAAGGAGCCATTGTTGAGCACCCTTTGGGTTCGGCCGGTCAACCAATTACAGATCCATTTAACAGTTCCTTTGTCTAGCCCACATTTTACAAGCTTGTTTGCAAGAATGTCATGGGGAACTTTGTCAAAGGCCTTACTGAAATCAAGATATACTATATCCACAGCATTCCCTTCATCTACCAAGCTGGTAATTTTATCAAAGAAAGAGATTAGGTTTGTCTGGCATGACTTGTTTCTCTGAAACCCATGTTGACTTTTTGTGATTATGGCATTGCCTTCTAGATGTTCACAGACTCTCTGTTTAATGATCTGCTCCAGAATCTTTCCTGGGATTGATGTCAGACTAACTGGACGATAATTGTTGGGATCCTCTTTTTTCCCCTTTTTGAAGATGGGGACAACGTTTGCCCTCCACCAGTCTACTGGGATCTCTCCTGTTTTCCAGGAGTTTTCAAAGATTATTGCCAATGGCTCCGATATTACATTGGCCAGTTCTTTTAATACCCTTGGATGGAGTTCATCTGGTCCTGGAGACTTAAATTCATTTAGATTAATAAGATATTCCTCTACTATCTCTTTACTTATTCTGTACTGAAATGCCCCTATCCTGTCCTCTGCTCCATTATCCTCAGGTTGAGCACCCTTTCCCTTTTCTGAGAAGACTGAGGCAAAGAAGGTGTTGAGTAATTCTGCCTTTTCTCTGTCTTCTGTTAGCATTTTGCCATCTTCTCCACGCAGTGGCCCTACCATTTCCTTCTTCTTCCTTTTGCTGCGGACATATCCAAAAAAGCCCTTTTTATTGTTCTTAACCTCTCTAGCAAGCCTGAGTTCATTCTGCGCTTTAGCTTTTCTGACTTTACCCCTACACATGCCTGCTATTTCTTTGAATTCCTTTTTTGTGATTTCCCCCTTTTTCCATTTCTTATACATCTTCCGTTTCAAACTTAGCTCGGTTGAAAGTTCCTTAGTCATCCATCCTGGTTTCTTGAGACACCTCCCATTTTTCTTTCTCACTGGAACTGTTTGAAATTGTGCCTTCAGTATCTCCCTTTTGAGAAAGTCCCATCCGTCCTGAACTCCTTTATCTTTTAGTATTTCTGACCATGGAATTGCCCTCAATACTTCTCTAAGTTTACTGAAATCCGCTCTCCTAAAGTCTAGGATGCGTGTCTGACTATGCCTGGCTTCTCCTTTCCACTGTATTTCAAACTCCAGAAGAACATGGTCACTTCCACCTAATGATCCCACCACTTGCACCCCATTAACCAAGTCATCCTTGTTGGTTAGGATCAGATCTAAAATAGCTGAGCCCCTTGTTGCCTCTTCCACCTTTTGGACCATGAAATTGTCTTCCAGGCAAGTGAGGAATTTGCTAGGCCTTGAGGATTTTGCTGAGTTTGACTTCCAACAAATATCAGGATAGTTGAAGTCGCCCATCACTACTACATCTCTCTTTTCTGACTGTGTGGTCATCTGTTCTAGAAAGATATCATCCAATTCCTCAGTCTGACTTGGGGGTCTGTAGTAGACTCCCACCGTAACATCCTTGTTCTTTCCCTCCCCTTTAATTTTTACCCAGATGCTCTCCACCTGGCTTCCATGATTGATGTCCTGGATCTCTTCATTGGTGTAAATATCTCTGACATATAGTGCTATTCCTCCTCCTTTCTTGTTTGGCCTATTTTTCTTAAAAAGCTTATACCCCTCTATTTCCACATTCCAATCATGAGACTCATCCCACCAGGTTTCAGTGATGCCTATTATATCATATTTGCTTTGTAGTCCATGTGAAAAGGGTCTAGAGGTCTTAGTAGACCACAAGCTAAACATGAGACAACAATGGCCTGATACAGATGGGCACTTTGTGGGGTGGCGGCAGCGATGCTAGGGTTAGGGATTGTGCACCAACTGCACAGTCCCTAACCCTAATACAGAGTGGTGGCATACTAATGGCAGCATCCTGTGTACATGGGTGCCGCCATTGTGACATAAGTGCTGCACAGCATCCACATGGCACTGTGCTCCGCTTACGTTGCAAGTGTGCCAGTGGTGCACTCATGACATCACTCCGGTGCCGTGAAAAAAAAAACGGGTTTTAGGGGTTCTTTTTACTCCAGAGGGGAGCTGCACAGTTTGGTGGCTGAGGCTTCCCTCTGAAGGGAAATAGGCCACCGGCAGGCTGCCCTTTTCGGGTGGTCTGTCCCGGGCCAATGTGATACAGAGTCCCCCCCCCCCAAAAGCCAATATAATGCTGTGCTGTACCAACAGGAATGCATTAGTTTTAGAGCCATTCTAAACTGCTTTAGTCAGACCTCACCTGGAATACTGTGTCCAGTTTTGAGCATGACAGTTCAAGAGGAATATTAAATAACTTCTTGAGAAGAGAAGAGTGACCAAGATAATCAGAGGTCTGGAAAGCAAGCATTGTAAGGAATGGCTGAGGGAGCTGGGTATGTTTAATTTAGAGATGAGAAAACTGAGAGGTGACATGAATGATAGCAATCTTTATATATTTGAAAGACTGTTATGTAGAAGAAGGAGTGAGCTTGTTTTCAGCTGTTCTTGAGACCAGAACATGTTTTGCAAGAGAAGAAAGTCTACCTAATATTAGGAAGAATGTCTTTATTGCAAGATCTGCTTAGCAGTGAAATGGACAGGCTTGGTGCATGGTGATCTCTCCTTTGGGGATATTTAAATAGAGGTGGGATGGGCATATTTCAGAAGTTTTAGTTTTGTGTTGTTTTGTGGTCAGTGATTGCACTAGATGGCCCTTGTGGGCCTTTTCAACTCTTAAGATTATATTATTCTATAAGGACCCATGCTGAAAGAATGAGTTTGCTATTAGTATAGGAGTTTGACAGTGGTCCAATAATTGGCAAGGGGCACTTTCTCCTTTGCTCTCTTTTTTGATTTCACCAGTTCATGGGAGTGTGTGTGTGGCATTAAAAATATTACATCCCTGTAAATACCATTGACTTAATTGAGAATGTCATAGTGTAGAGACGTGAGCTGCTGAAATCAGTCTAGCATGCTATTGACTGTTCTGTGCATAAAATGCTACACTTTCCGGAAGGTGAATGGTAACCACAAAAACCAACATCCTTTATTCTGCTTATCTCTCCCTGACTACTCTAGTAACATAGTAAATGACAAGTGATGCTATTTGATTTCCAGTTTTTCTTACTCCTATCCAACTTCTCTATTATTATTCTTATGTGCCTTTAAGTTGACTTTGGCTATAGCAATCCTGTCATAGAGATTCCTTGACAAATTTTATTCAGCAAAAGTTTATCATGGCCTTCCTCAAATGCTGAGACAGTGTGACTTACCCAAGGTCACCCTTGGGTGGGGATTTGAATCCTGGTCTCTCAGAGTCCTAACCCAGCTCTTAGTCCAGTTCACCATTCTGGCTCTGGCTCTTCCTTGTTCTATATGTTCCTTCATTCCTATAGAACAGGAATTATAAGTCTTCCTTTGTGTGCTCTAGTAATACTTCATCCCATGCATCCGGAAAGGCTTTACTTTCTCCTCACACTGCCTTATCAGCAAACCCCCAACTTGTTACATGGTCGAGAAAGAGAAGCCCATCCAATAGTAACAGTTCAGTTTGTTCCTGCTTTGTGGAAAGTTGTATGATTTGAAGGGCATCTTGCAGTGAGAAGCAGTTCCAATCTTCTTAGTGTTCTACATTTGCAGATAGGCAAAATGCTAATGTAATCTGGATGAGTTGCAATTGGCAACAGGAAGGCCCTTAATGGTTTGTTTCTGTTCCAGTAATCTGTTCCCCACCCCCAAATTGGAGGAGATGGTTAGGAGAGCTTCCAAACATTGTGATTACCACACCTTCAGGCTGCTCCTGTGTTTTAGTCAGTGCCTTGTGTCTGGCAGCACTCCTCATCATTCATGTGTTCTGTAGCAGTTATTCTCAGGCTGCAGCCACACTGCAGAATTAATGCAGTTTTACACTATTTTAGCTGTCATGGCTCCATCCTGTGGAATCCTGGGATCTGTAGTTTATTGTAGCATCAGAGCTCTCTGACAGAGAAGGTCAACTCTCTTACAAAACTACAAATCCCAAAATTCCATAGCATTGAACTATGGCCATTAAAACTCTGTCAAACCACATTAATTCTGCAGTGTAGATGCAGCCTCAGTTTTTGGTATCCATTGTTTTTGGACTTCAAACCTCTTGGAGGACCACAGTTGGAGAGCAAGCTGTGTGACCAGGACATTTTCATCAGGTGTGTCATTCCCCATGATGAGCCTGAATGCAGTGCTGAGAGGACCTTCATTTGCTGGGTTTGCTCATTTTATACATTTGTATAAGTCTATAGCCAGTCCTATTCTGAATGATTAAATGTAAATGAAACTGTGCTATTGTGAAGCCGAAGGCTTTCATGGCCGGCATCCATAGTTTTTTGTAGTTTTTTTGAGCTATGTGGCCATGTTCTAGAAGAGTTTATTCCTGAAATTTTGCCAGCATATGTGTCTGGCATCTTCAGAGAATGCTGACCTGACCCACTCTCTTCCAGGTCAGCATTCTCTGAAGATGCCATCCACAGATGCTTGTGAAACGTCAGGAATAAACTCTTCTAGAACATGGCCACATAGCCCGAAAAACCCACAAAAAACTATGCTATTGTTTAGAAACTTCAATCATATCCTAGTGTATCAAGTAAGCCATTCTCTAGGCTGAAAACTTTCCATTGCATGTTTCTAAGGTCTGCAGAGGTTGGGGGGAGGGGGGGCAGTTAAATGGAAAGGCATAGTTTTTGGTGTGAACGGTTTTCCAAGTTCAATCCCTGGCATTTCAAATTAAAAGGATCATATGTAGTCACTAGGGAAATCCTTTGAGACCATGCTGCCTATCAGTTTTTGGATAGATGGACTAATAATAATAATGTTTATTTATAATGTCCTTTTCACCAAAGGGCAGAATACCAGACATAAATAACAAATGACAAAACAATAAAACAAACACCGTCATATACTAAAAATAAAATCCCAATCACCCCACCAGTTGCTACTCGTCTTGGCAGCTTGCGGCTTAATCCAGAAAAGTAAAATGGATAGTCTTCAACTCTTTATAAAAACAGGCTGGCCTGGTATAAGGCTATTTCCTATATTGGGAATTTTTCTTTTTAAAACTATATTTCCAACGTCCCTGAGCAAACATAAGGCCTGAACAGACAGGCCAAAATAAAGCTGCTTCGGGTCACTTTGGAGGTATGCTGTTTAAATGATGCATGCACCCTAAGAGGCTGGAAGCCGCGCAAAAGCCACGCTCCAGTCCTAAGGACTGGAGCAGAGCT
Organism: Sceloporus undulatus; assembly: GCF_019175285.1. Classification (NCBI taxonomy): domain Eukaryota; kingdom Metazoa; phylum Chordata; class Lepidosauria; order Squamata; family Phrynosomatidae; genus Sceloporus; species Sceloporus undulatus. The sequence goes on along the minus strand of NC_056523.1, from coordinate 30,753,047 downwards.
TTGGTGCAGCTTCTGGCCTCTTAAAATGCATGTGTCATTTAAACAGCATACTTCCAAAGCGACTTGAAGCAGCTTTATTTTGGCCTGTCTGTTCGGGCCCATAGTTTCTGTGCTTGTTCAGGGCAAGACATATTTAAAGTAATTGTGGTTTGTTCAAATGAACACCCAGTTCTAGCTTTTGGACACCCAGTGGAGACAAATGAACGCATATGATTGTCAGTGAACCAAGAATACAGATTCAGATTACACTCTTTAAACATAGCATATAATCTCGTATGTAAATATATTTGCCTACATCTCTGTCTTCAGTCTGAATGTCAGGATTGAATGCTTCCATTCATGAAATGTATGAATGAGAAGAAGGACACTCAGTTGAATTTTTTTAAATTGCTTTGGCTCAACTTCTGAGAGTTGTACAGGTAGTCCAAAAATAAAACTTTTCCAATCTCTGCCTATGTAAGACTATTTTTTCTATTAATATGTGTTCTTAAGATCAGATGCAGCATGTTTGTTCTACTCCTGTTTGCCTTTATGGTTCCAGCTTCACCTGTAAACTGTCTTGCCAGCTTTCTTTTTGCATTGAATGACATCACTAAAAAACAATACTTTTGGTCATACTTAGGTGGCATGTTGCCAGAAAAAGTGAATGTACAGCGCAGTGTGGAGTGGGTTACCAAACCTTGGACATTTCCTGCACAAAATACAGCAAATTGGAAGGGAAAATTGAAAAATATGATGATCGATACTGCAGTGGCATTCCCAAACCAAGCTCTAGGGAAAAATGTTCAGCAGAATGTAGCACTGGAGGATGGCGCTATTCAGCCTGGACAGAAGTAAGTCAATGATTTGTAGAAAAAATGCAGCAGGTCCCAAAGGTTAGTAAAAGAAAAGTTTATGAAAGGAAGCCAGTATTGACAGAGCTACATGTGCTCTAAGTAGCTAATATTCTGCATCAAGAAGAAATCTATTCTGTAAGCAGAATAAATTATGCATGATTCAAAATATGATGGAATATAGTTAATATTGAATGATTTAGGGGCATATTTTATAATTATTTGCACAATTTACATTTAAATATAATTTATATTTTTTAAAATATATTTTATATTTATATTTAAACATAATATTTATAATGTTTTTACTAGGCCTGGAGGTGAGCTAATAGCAATATATGAGTTGTCATTCTTTGGCTACTAGAATTCTTGTTCTATCGTCATTATTATTATTATTATTATTATTATTATTATTATTATTTTAAACTAGGCACTTTATTTTATATAATAGTATGTTCTACTCAACCAAAAAAGCTAGAAAATTGCTCTCATAAAACATCAGAAGTTGAGATTCCTGAAAGCCAAATTTGCATCCCATGCTATACTGTGGGACTTTACAAAATCAAGGCATACTCAGAGAATCATAGTTGGAGTGGGTGTTCTAGGCCATCTAGTTTGATCTGCTTGATGCTAGAAATCCAGAGCTAGAGAATCCCAAAAGATCAGTCCGTAGTCTAATTTGGTGCTATGGCAATCAATTAGTTTCAGGAATCCTTTGGAACCTAAAACCAATACTGTACCAGGATAAAAAGCTTCCTAAAAAATAAATTAATCCACATTACCAACATTCCTCTGTATACTAAGTGCATGTTCAGTTCCATTAAAAAGACTGTAAAAGCTCAAAACATTTGGCTAATCTTTCTGTGTGAACTTTATATACAACCTAAATCAGATTCAATAATTTTCTGCACTATGCACAGTGGTCAGTGTACAAAGTGTGTAGAAAAGGTATTTCCCTACAGATAAAAAGTTAAAAATCTACTGACTTGGATAACTGGATTACTGCATAATGCAGCCATAGTTTGATCACAGTATCTTGAGCATCATTTACTTACTTGTAAAATATGTTGTTGTTGTTACTTCTTATCAAGCCAGCTTTGACTTATGATGACTCTGTAAACGTGAGACTTTGGAAACAAACTGTTATCAATAACCTTGCTAACATCTTGCAGACCTATGGGCATGGCTTACTTCTGTTCAGCTGGAATGGGGCCTTCCTCTTTTCCTACTGCTTTTCACTTTGCCAGGCATAATTGTCTTTTCTACTGTGCCATGCCATCTCATGATGTATCAAAAGTACAATAAACCCATTGTAGACATTTTGGCTTCTCAGGCTGCATCCACACAGCAGAAATAATCCAGTTTGACTCCACTTTAACTGCTATGGCTCAGTTCTAGCAAATTGTGAGAACTGAAGTTTTGTGAGATATTTAGCCTTCTCTGTCATAGAGCTCTGGTGCTACAAAAAACTAAAATTCCCAGAATTCCATAGTATTAAGCCACCGCAGTTAAAGTGTTCCAAAACTCAGTTATTTCTATGGTGCTGATGCAGCCTTGGGAGAGCTCAGGCTTGATTTGCTCTATGATCCATTTATTTGTGCTTTGTTTTGTTTTTGGCAGTCTGCAGTATCCATAGAACTCTTGTCTAGTACCCCATTTCAAATGAGCTGATTTGCTTCCTGTCAGCCTTCTTCACTGTCCTGCTTTCACAACCATACATAGAAAATAGAAATACTTTAGTTTGGGCAATCCTGTTTTTGGTGAAATTATTATAGTTCTAATAATATGTACTATATGGTGTAATTTTGTCTAATAAGATTTAGTGACAAGAAACCAGCAATAATTAATCAAGGATACCTTTTGAAAGGATTGTATATTTAAAGGATCATGTATCCATTGGTCCTGCTTATTGCATTTATGCTTCTAGGTGCTAAATATAGCTTTTGTTTCTTTTTCTTTTTTAAAAAAAAAATCCCAACAGTCTATTGGGGTGCATACAGTACATAGAAAGAAGGTAGCATTTCTCATTTTCACCACTGCATAGGAAGGATAAAACTTCATAGCATCCGTAACTATTATAGTCACAGTTTTTTGAAGAGAGATTGCTGATTTTTCCCACTTAGCCCTCATGGACAAATCCAGGTTTGAGACTAGATGATTTGCTGGCCTGGGGTGAGAAAGTAATGGCTGTTTATCTACTCTGTACTGTTCTGACTACTTTTCTCCTTTAAAGTGCTCTAAGAGCTGCGCCGGTGGCACAAAAAGACGCAGAGCTGTTTGCATGAACACCTTCAACGATGTCCTGGAGGACAGTAAGTGCAGTCAGCAGGAGAAGGTGACTGTGCAGCGATGCAACGAGCTGTCATGCCCACAGTGGAAAACAGGGGACTGGTCAGAAGTAAGAGGTTTATTACATTAAAGTCATAAAGCAGTAGATTTTGATTCTGGAATAATTACACTGCAGGGTATTGGGGTGCATTTGGATTGCATAACCCCATCATTAGAATATGTTGAAAATATGTCCTTTTATCATCTCCTTTCCTTAGCAAGTGTTGTGCTTACACAAGATGTGTACCTGTGTGTGTGCGCGCGCAAAATGAGGTAATTGTGCCCCCCTCCCCCCATAAAAATTCTCATGAACTTCCCAATTACATTTTCCTTCTGTCCACAAATTTCTAAAGTTGCTGTTCATTAACTTAAACCTTCAATTGAGCCTTTAGAAATATAGTTGAAACATCCAAAGAAAAAGAACAGAGAAAGTTACTCAAAGGAATACAAACACAGAGAAAAAAAATAAGAAATTTGGGGATTGAAGGAAAATTTCATTTGGGGGTAGAATTTCTGTTTGGTAGGCTTTGTTGTTGTTGTTGTTGTTGTTGTGAGCCTTCATTTCTGTCTTACGACAACCCTAAGGCAAACTATTCTGGTGTTTTCTTGGCAAGATTTGTTCAGAGGAGTTTTTTGTGGGTTTTTCAGGCTACGTGGCAATGTTCTAAGTGAGTTTCTTCTTGACATTTTGCCAGCATCTGTTCAGAGGAGGTTTGTCATTGCCTTCCCCTGTGACTGAAAGGATGTGACTTGCCCAAAGTCACCCGATGGATTTCATGGCCAAGTAGGAAATCAAACCCTGGTGGTCTCCAGAGCCTTCATTTTACTCCATCCTGTAGTTAACACCCCTGGCTTACCCCTGGTTCTGGTAGTCAAGCTGCCGGCCTCATATCCCTCTTTCCAGGTTGGAGAAGTAACATCACTGAGGTTGGTTTCATTCACCTAGTTGGGGGTGCCCTGCCCTGCCCTCCCAGCCTCCCGCTCAGACCGCTGCTGAGGAGGGTGCGCTGTGGCCTCTGGAGTGCCCATTCATGGTCCTGTGTGGCTACCACCACACTGGGCCCTGAAGGCAGCCCCCTGAGGAAAGGCCTTCAGGGTCTGATGTGGCTGGTCTCTGAAGACATTGCCACCCCAGCAGCTGCTACTACTGCATGGGGTGTCACTATGGCCTCTGTAGGGCCCCTCTCTGGGGTGTCACTTTGTGCAGGCCATATGCTCCACACCCCTTAGTACACCACTGGGTAGGAGACCTGCTCTCAAAACTCTGGAGCTTCACAACTGCATCAAAGCAGCAAGGTATGGAGAAGATACAACCCATTTCTGGGTCTTGCTTTAGTTGGAATAAAATTTACAAAGATTTAAGAATGTCTTGTATTAGTGCCACACTTATGTGGAATAGTACATCCATTGTCACATTGAGGTAAATGCGCATTGAATAAATAAATGAATAGATTTATTTCAGTCACAAGCCAGAATATAAATGCATATTCTACACATATAATTGTAGTTGCACTAAAGTTAGTGGGGCCATTCAAGTTAGGCATGCCCCATTGGTCTCAGTGGGATTTAAGCATGACTAATGTAGTCATGTCCCAGTAAAACTAAGTGCTTGCTTTTGCTTAGAACTGAGGTAAGTGACAGCTTGAAAAATTAGACAATTCTGTGAACTTTCACAATAGATATAGGGGAGTTGGGGAATTGCACTTTGGATCGACTTAAACAGTTGCTTACTATGATTGGGACACTCAAGAGGTTTCCTCATACAAAAACTTCAATTGTAGCTCGAGGTTGTGCAAGGAGAAACTAGGTATCCAGTTGTCCTATTGCTTGTCCTTTCTAGGCTGACTGAAGATTCAGGTTTTGTCTGAATAGGCAAAAAGCCCCGTTCTCACCCTGTTGGTAGTGCTGTCTGTCTGCATGACAGACAGCAGCTTCTGATGAAATACCGCAGGCTTACCCCAATACCCTGACTTTACCTTGGAGTTGGCAAAGCTGTGGGAGATCCCAGTGTCTTCCCAAAACTGCAGAGTCAGCATGGTTTTTGTTTGTTTTGTTTTGTTTTGTTTTTTGCATGCAAACAGCTGGATCAGTCACAAATCAAGCCAGCCTACTGTTTGCATGCCAAGCACTTTGCCATCCTCAGCACAGGGAAAGGGGATGGCCCTGGAGCTATGGCCACCACTGTCGTGCCTGCAGGAGTTTTGTAAATAGGCTGTCATGAAAACAGGCTGGGCACTTTTGCAGAGGCTGGTCTCACCCAGGTGAACAATGAGGAGAGGGGGCAGAGGGATACCCTGATCATATGATCACATTAGTCAAACAGGAGAACTCTCCCTCCAGAGAAGCAGTGACATGCCAGGTGCCCTGTCCACAGAGCTCCTGCAGATAGGACAGCAGTGTTGACAGCTCTATAGAGGATAGGTTCTACAGAGGATAGTCCAGCTATGCTGATGTATAGGTATAGGAGGTGGGCCAGCCATGCTGATGTGGTTTCAGCCTGGCTGGCCTGTGTAAACAAGGTTGTTCCGCTGCAGTTGGTGTGGCCTGATACATGTGACTGCCATCACAGTCAGTCCACGGCCAGTTCCAGAGCATAATGCTCCTGGCTGACTTTTGGGCAGTGCAGACAGGTCCTCAGTCACCCCCATAGTAAGTGGTGGAATGGGCTAAAAACAAATTTCACAGAGCAGTTGCCGTGTTGCAACTCCTGGTTATATATATATATATATATGTGTGTGTGTGTGTGTGTGTGTGAATGGTTGTATATAAAAGCTAATATACAGTTGGCTTTCTGTATCCACAGATTCTTCATCTACAGATACAACCATTCACAATTTGAAATAATTCAGTTTTTTTTAAAAATCCAAAAAGCAAACCTTGATTTTGCTATTATGTATAAGGGTTTTCGATATCCATGGCAGTCCTAGAACCAAACCCCAGTAGATACCAATGGTCCACAGTACATTATTATTATTATTATTATTATTACTACTACTACTACTACTACATTCAACTGACTGGGTCAACTGTCCAAATAGCTCTTATCTTCTGAGAATCAAATTTTAGTTTTCAGTTGTCTTTTGAGTCTCAGTGTGGTTGTTCTCACCCTTAAACCATCATTTCTTCTCTTAATGCTTTCAATTGACCTCATTTTAAATGAACAACACAGACCTGATGTTTGATTTATTCTTCTTTCAGTGCTTGGTAACCTGTGGGAAAGGGCAAAAGCACCGGCAGATCTGGTGCCAGTTTGGAGGAGATCAGATAAACGATAGGCTTTGCAATTCTGAGACAAAGCCAGATTCCATGCAAGTTTGCCAGCAGCAGGAATGTGCAGCATGGCAAGTGGGACCATGGGGCCAGGTATTTGACACATATATTTCTTTCTTTTTATTGTCAGAAGCTCTTTATGTGTGTATTCATATAAATATTTATATCCCACCCTTTATCTAGAGATTTCAGGGCGTCTATGTCTGACAGATTTAAACTCTATAAATACTAGAATGCTTTCAAAAAACTAAAAATATATTAAACAATTTTACAAATTGAAAATAGATTAAACTCAATTAAGATAGTTTGAAATGATTTAAAACCATGTACATGTGAGAGTTTATATACAGTGGACCCTTACCTTAGGCGGAGGATCTGTTCCGGATCACCACCACCCTCCCCCCACATAAGGGGGAATATAATGAATATAATGGGGCTTGGGCATGGCTGTGTGGCAGCATGCATACGACATGGGGGCGAGTGCCATTCATTGTATTGCTGCACTGCTTCAGTATAAGCTGAAAGCCATGTATAGTGTGCCCGCATATGGCGCGGCGCACTGTACAATGAATTATGCCCCTAAAGCTTTAGTGAACAACCATGTTTTCAGATGGTGCCAGAATAAGCAATGCTGGCACCAACCAGGCATCAAGAACAAAGATGCTCCATAACTGGGGTGCCACAGCAGATGAGGCCCTCTCCCTCACCCTCCCACAGCATAGCAATAATAATAGCAAGTACATTTCTATACTGCTTATCAGTGCACTTAAGCACTCGGTAAGTGGTTTACAGTGCATAAGCTAATTTCTCCCAACAAGCTGGGTACTCATTTTAGCGGTCTCAGCGGAATGCCAGGCAGAGTCAACCCTGAGCGCTTGGCTGGTTTATGAATTCACAACTTTGTGGTTTGTGAGTGTGTGGCTGCAGTACAGGTATTTAACCACTGCACCACCAGGACATATCACCCAAACCAATGGGAGAAAGTTAATAAGCTTCCATAGTGTATACTTTGAAGACTGTGTAAATATTGATAGTGATGATTGATTAACTGACTGATTTTGATACCCCTTGTTATCAAAATTGAGGACTGTAGACAGCTTACAAAAATTAAAACAAATACAATTAAAAGTGTTTACAGAAATTGAGTAAAACCATACAGAAAGGTATTGTTAAAATGCAATTAATATATATAATTAAAACCATTTTAAACAAATCCATAAATTACAAAATGAAGTGAAAGCATTCTATGTGTGAATGCAGACTGAATAAAAGATGGTATAGGATCAAATGGGTGAAATAGAGGCTGGGAAGAAGCAACCAGAGGCTGCTTCGGCCGCAATCTGTTCGGAACTGTAGCGATGGCACGGCCCACTCTCAAAGTGGGCCGCTACTGCAGGTCTCAAGCCACACTGCCAGGAGTCAGTTTAAAGTAACTCCTTTTTGCTCAGGTCCAAAGGACTGGAGCACTGCATTGGAATGGCTTTAGGCCACTTTGGGGATGTGTGTTGTATAAACGCCATGCCCCCAAAGTGGCCAAAAGCAATTCATTTGGCTCATGTGTTCCAGGCCAAAGACTAACAAGCAACTACAGTATAGATCCAAGCAGAGATTCCAGAAGTTTGTAATCCCAGAAGTTTGGAACAGCAATGATAAGTTATGTAACACATAATCTTTATATACAAATCCTTTGTTTTATTTTTTTAAATGCAAATGTTTTAAAAATCACTTGTTTAAAACTGGTCCAGTGATGAAAAAGAAGAGTCTTAGTGCTGTGAGACATGCTAGTCAATCAGTACTGTTTACTGCCTGGCTCTTTTTAGATAATTTTTTCCAGTGCTTGAACTTGAAGAAAATACCTTTCTAATGAAAGCTGCCAAACCAGCCCCTTTATATAGGAACCTGCCTTATACTGTGTCAGACCATTGGGACATCTAACTTAGTATTATCAATAATGAAACAGCAGCAAAGGATATCCAGGATTTAGACATGATTCTTTCATATCCCTTCTTAGAGGTTCTGGTTGCTTCCCATCCTGTCCAGCCCTGTTTAGCTTTGTGCTATAGTACTACATACATGCAAACCCATAGGCAACCTATCCAGACTGTATTTTAAAAGGTATGTAAAGTGTTACATTGGCATAGGTTGAAGATGTAGCAGTGTAACAGGAGAACCGCAGTTCCACGATCCTTCTTCATTATTTACATTGGTGTTTCAGGCAAAGTTCCAACTCCAAAATATTTGCATTGTGCAAGTGCTTGAGCCTTTTGAAACGTCACAAGAAGACATCCAATTAATACTGAATAGGGCCTTGCCATGAATGTCTCTGAAAGGCTTCCTTCATTTTCTTAAATCTCCATTGGAGTGTTAGTTCTGATCTTATAACTTATTCAAAACAAGTAAATAAATAAACCTGTCCAGAACACACAAATTTCTCTTCGGTCAGTCATGGCTTCATTTCATGGTCATGTTCTATTAAGATTATTGCCACTGCCAGTTTGGTAAAGAAGTGTGTCAGAGATTAAATGAGATTCATAATCCACAGAATGGTAAATGATTTAAACACTTGCACATGTATATTTGAAGGGAGTAAATGAAGCATGCAGGATTTCAAGGGAAGCAGCCGATTTTAGCTGTTTGACCTAATTTGAAATGGAGGTGACTGAAGTAGTAGAAACAGTCCATCTTTCTTTTAAATGTTTTGGTATTTTCGATAAGAGGTTGTGCACTTTGAACTGTAGTTCTCTGAGGATCCTGGTGCTCTATGCTCTCTCTTCAAAGCTATGCTTTCCAGATGTTACTAGCATTAAACTAACACATAACAATCAAAGCTGTTTACTACATTGATATATATCCAAAACTTTCTGTTCTCTTCCCCCAGTGTACTGCAACATGTGGGCAGGGCTATCAGATGAGAGCAGTGAAGTGTGTGGTTGGTGCCTATGTATCTGTGGTAGATGATAATGAATGCAACGCTGCCACCAAACCAACAGATACACAGGTAGGTATGCTGATATAGTAGAATTAGTACAATCTTCATTCTTCTAAAAAAAAAATTAAAGGGGTTGTGTGTGACTCCAAAGGGCTATATAGATGGCGGGGCACGCAGCCATGTGATCCCTTTAGTTGGAAGGTATAAATTAGTGTTCTAATGTGCAAGGGGGAATTCATAAAGGTAGTTCCCCCACTTAGAGTCTTAACTAAGTAGTACAGTCCATGCTATGCTCCAGCATGATATTTTGATGGCTTGTCTCCTTTTTTGTCCCTCATTACTGCCTTGATCATATGGCATAGGTTGTAAACCTGCTGCTGGAGTTGTCTGTGGTTTGTGCAGTGCATTTTGGTACTATAACAATATCATTGCAGGGAGCTAATGTGGTGACTGAGTATTGGACTAGGGTTCTGGGAGAACAGAGTTTGAATTCCCACTCAACCGTGGAAACCCATTGGATAACCTTGAGCAAGTCATATTCTCTCAGGATAAATCTTGCCAAGAAAACCCCATTATGTGTTTGCCTTAGGGTTGCAATGTCAGAAACAACAAGAAAGTACACAGCAACCACAAAAATGATTATTAACAGACTGTGCTTGTCTAAATGCATGTGTAACATCTATGAGGCATGTTATTTTGTAATGGGAGAGAAAGGGAATATAGGTGGGTCAAAAGACCACGATTATTTAGATAATACTCTTTAGGTAAGCGTGCTCTACAGCTTGGCAAATGAACTTGGAGTACTAACATTTAAAGTAACATTTTAAGGTGAACCATTGGTAGAAAATGAGCTTTTAAAAGGTGAAAGGAGGGTCTCCTGCCCTATCTAGGATGGCCACATTACCTCATTTACTTCAAGGGCTGTCCAAAAGGAGTCTGATTTAAAGAGAAAGAAATATAAGGACAGAAAGCAGGAACTTTGAAGTAGCTTATCCAGAGTTAGCACCTGCACAGCAGACTCAGCAGGTATGCAAGTCGTCCGGTCTCTTGTAGTGACATGTATTGCAGTGTTTAAACTGTAAACATTTCTTCATGCAAATAATTGTCTTTTGTCCTCTGTCTGGGTGATTTGTCATCCTATCCTTTTCTTTCATATTACTGCATTGAAATATCTATGAGTTCTTGATGCTCTTAGCAGCTTACTTTTTCTAATTTTTCTTACAAAACAGGACTGTGAAATAGCACCATGCCGTCTTCACCCAAGCATCCCAGAAACAAAGCACAGTAGCCATCGAACCCAATGGAGATTTGGATCCTGGACTCCCGTACGTTAAACTGGTCAGCTTAGGTTGCAAGGAGCCATTTTATAGTTCCCTTGATAAATAAATAATTCCTACAGTCTTCAGACTGTGGACTTTTTTTTAGAAAGGTCAGCTTTTCCCATTGGCATTCTTATCAATTTTCCCTAGTGCTCGACTACATGTGGTAAAGGCACCCAGATGAGATATGTCAGCTGTCGTGACGATCAGGGGTCTGTTGCTGATGAAGCTGCCTGCTTTCACCTTCCAAAGCCATCAGCGACAGAAGCATGTACAATAACACCATGTGGACAGTGGAAAGCTGCGGAATGGACCTCAGTAAGCAGCTTCTTTGTTGAAGGGGGTGGCACAATCTAAACACTTGCCAAAGTGCCTGTTGTTGTTTATGAAGTCACCTTTGCTACTGATAATGAAAACTAAAATAAATTATATTATTGGGTCAAAAGGCAAAGGATACATTCTCTCCCAAATTTCATCAAATGAGGGAGATTCATCAGTGGATTCAGTGGCTCTCCATTAGTGATGGCAGTCTGTGTTCTTCATACTCTTTTTTTGTTCTTGCTGTCACCATAGTTGGTGACAGCAATAAAACCAGCATTTTTATTGGGCTGGACGCTAACATTGGCAGAAAAGTGGGCAGCTACTGCTCACTGCTAAAGCAGAGGCACACCAAAGGTCCCAGGTTCAGTCTCTGGCATGTCCAGACAGAATGATCTCATTCTTTCCCAACATGATACTTTCCAGAGACATTATCTGGGAGCTCCTCTAACCCTCCACTGATTGGAAGTTGTGGGAATTGTTGTCTGGAGGGCGCCATTTGAGGAGCTTTGGGATAGCAGGCGTTGGGAAGCACCTCTGGCTGAGACAGCCAGTATTGAACTAGATCAGAGGTGGGTAAAATGTGGCCACCCAAGGCTGTTTTTGTAGCCTTTGATCCGTCTTGAGACCCTGGACTGAAAAGAAAATGGATAAATTGCCTCATTGGATGCCTCCTGGAGTACCAATTCACTTTTAAAAATAGGTTGCAGGGCTCCCTCCCCACACACTTTGTTTAATATTTTAAAAAAATCAGAATGAGAAGTGGGTTGCTGGCCTTTGGGGGGGAGGTTGGTCATCTGAGTGACCCCTGGAGGTTCCCAAAGTGTCGAGGACCCATTAGTTGCCTACCACTGCACAGATACTCTGAAACCAGTACATGGCAAGTTTCTTTATTTCTCATACTGTAAAATTGTCAAATATGTGGAATTTGCATCAGTGAATATGCTAACAGAAACTGTTTGTACCTAAATTAATTTCATTTTGTATTTCTGAGAGCACATCTCATTGCTAAGGGCAATCATTTCCAATTTTCTCCCCTATTAATGCAGTGCTCTGTAACTTGTGGGCAAGGTAAAGTGACCCGGCAAGTAGTCTGCATAGATTACAGTGACCAGATTGTTGATAGGAGTGAATGTGATGCTGAGGATATTCCTGCAACAGAGCAAGATTGTTCTATGCCATCATGCCAACAGATCAACCCTGATTACAACAGACCAATCCATCCTTTCCCTTATCCTGACTATCGTCAAAAGAATAACCAAGGTGGAAACCTGAATCGAAACCAGGGGCGTGTACATGTACATGGGGGCAACCAGTGGAGAACTGGCCCATGGGGAGCGGTACGTAATTGACAGAAATTCCATTTTGATATCATTGCAAGTTGATTTGATCACCACTTCTGTCCTTTTGTACATCCTCTCCACTCTTAAAGACTAAGCCAATGAAATGAACATTGAGCTCGCAGAAAGAAATGTTACTATTTGTGTATGTTTATAAGTCTTTGTTATTTCTAGCCCAAAAATGTGTAGTGGAAAATTACATAAAAATGGCAAAATCATCCTCCAGACACTCCTAGAGGCTCAATTTTCTGTGGGGCAGGGACTTGGAGAGGGGTGCAGGTTTCAAAGGTTGAGAGGAAAACAAAATGATCCACAGACACATAGAAATTGTCCACCTCTGGAGTAGAGGTAAGTGCTGAATGGAAAGATAGGTATGCTGTGACACTTGGGATCACTAGGACCAGAAAGGAAATAATTAAGGTGAGACAATCATTGTGGGCAAAGGAAATGAAGCCATTGCCCCCTCTGTGTTCCCAAATTAATTTTTCTTGCAGTACCCAAATTTCTACCAGTGCAGTGTGAGACACTGAAAAGAGTTCATACCTAGAAAGCTTCTATTTTCTTTGTTCACATTCTCATAGTAACTGCTCTTTTTCTTTGGAGGCTTAAACTGTCTAATGCTCAACTGAAGTTTAATTTACTATAGTTAGAAATTTGGGAATCAAATGAAATTTTCATTGGCAGGGATAACATTCTTATGGGGGGGAGTAATGCTTTTATTATGCCTCTCCCCTAATACCTATACCCTGTCTATACCTCTTGCTGGGGAAAAACCATTCTAGGCACTGTCCTTATTGCTGGGGTTTTTCAAGTGGTTATTCAAGTTTGTTATCATAATTAGAGGAATTAAAAGTGGGGTTCTAGTGATTCTACACTGCACTGCTTTAGTTTCAATAGGAATCTATTTCTTTTCTGGTTAAAACTAGAAACCAGACTAGGATTGGGAAACCCCATCTTGAAATCCCCATCTGGCCACAAAACTCAATTAGTGACCTTGATCCACTTACTGTGTCTTTCAGTCTAACCTACCTCACTTATGAAGAGAAAATTGAAGAATGGAGAATTGGAGAATGTAAAAAAAGACAGTATAAAAACTATAAGAAGGGGGAAAAGATAAATGTATCTATTTTTATTTATTTAATCTGAACTCTTGTTATGTCAGGATGTGCTAAAGAAGGGATAAGTAACTTTGGTGTGGTTGGTTACCAAATTTTCACTCCAGCACCAATCACAAATCAGCAAACCCCTTTTTCTTTTTGATAGAAAAAAAAAATCCCCAGCAGTATGGGTCAGGCACAAGGGCTGAAAAAATGGTCTGGGAACCCACATATGTCCCATAAGATTACCTTTTGTGTACACTTGTACTAAATTATTCCAGTGGTTCCGAGGCAGATAAAGACATAGAAAAGGCCAATATGGCACAGAAGACTGTAACCTGATTCCTGGTATAGGACTTATGGAAGTGTTCTAAAAAGACTTGGAAAAGTGACTTTTTGGGTTACAGTTTACAGAATTTCCATCCTGGGGGATGCAGGAAGCTATAGTCCAGTGTTTTCCACAGCTCTGCTCAATGTTATGGGCAATGAATTCAGAACTAGAACAAACTGCCTAGGAAGATAATATAAAGTGGAACCTGCAACAAAATGCTAGTGTAGGTTGGGGAGAATGGGGTCTGCATCTTAGAAAAATATTTAGTAATTATTACTGCTGCTGCTGTTAACATATACTCCTCACAGATTAAGACTGTTAGTAATATAAAGAAATTGTATAAGGATTTCTTAATCCCTATAGACAGACAAGACAAACATCTGGGCAAAGATTACGGCTATACAAGAGAAGTAGAAAGGAACCATTGGTACTGGTCACTGTGCAACCAGCAGACTAACCTAGAACAAACAGCCTCAGCCTTTGCTAATTATGTTTTATAGTGTTCAAGTACATGTGCTGGAGGATTTCAGCGGCGGGTTGTAGTATGTCAGGATGAAAATGGATACACTGCCAGTAATTGTGATATAAGAACAAAACCAGATGAGCAAAGATCATGTGAATCAGGACCTTGCCCTCAGTGGGCCTACGGTAGCTGGGGTGAGGTGAGCAAAGTGTTACTTTATTCTTTTACTTAGAAACAAACAATTTCAAGGTATTTTATTTCAGAAAATTGTTAATTATAACGTTAACTGAACATTTAAAAAATATTTGTCAGTATCTTAATTCCTAACATAAAATTTTGAAAACATGATTTCAGAAGAAAGAAAATAACAGGAGTCAGTAGGTGTGTTCAGGAGACCTATTAACAAAATCTTGTTAACCCAAATGGCAATTGTTAATCACTGAAAATGGGAATGCTGATTTTTTTTCCCAGTAGTGATGAAAAGGCTCTAAGGCCTAACTGAGGGCTGGTCCACACAGGCTAAAAGAAATAGCCCTGCCACATTTTAAAACTTCCCTGTTCAGACAGTGCAAATGACCAAAATGGTAGGAAAACAGATGCAAGCTGCTCTCCAGGGCTTAACAACTGAGCAAAATCATCCTGGTTTGCTCCAGTTCAAGCCAGAAAGAGCTAATTATCACACCGGCGTATGGATTGCGCACTGGTGCAGAAGCTGTCAGGAGCAGACATCTTGGTCCAGGCAAGCTGGCAGCTGCTGGCCACAATTTTTTTTGTCACCCACCCACGAATCAATCGCAGAAGCACACTAGTGGGCAGCTACACCATCAACCCATTGCACACCCTGTGGAGCAAAATGATGACAAACATGTCAGGTTACCAACAATGCAATTGATTTAATAACAACATTGACAGACTGACCCATCCAGCAGGGGGTCATGGAGGGACAGGGGACAAAAGAGATAAATGGGGGGTCCATGATTTTGCTGTACCAATGGACACACCAAAACACCATATGTGTAGTCAGTAGATCATGCAATTGATCAACCTTGTCACATGGAATATCCAAAGGGCCCATGGCTGGATGAGATAATGGGGGCGATTGGCAGCTGCTGGCAGAAGATCCATGCATTCATGTTCATGAGTTTGCAACTAGAAAAGGGGAAAAAATAGTTGTGTGGTGCAGCTTTTTCTGGTTGCATATCAATATTGGACCTTTGTGGTGCTGTCAGCGGGTTCTCCCTGCAAAATTGGAAACCCCAGGGGTAAGACAACTCCCCCCCATCTACTCCCAACCCAACATGTAGTGATCTTATTTGATTAAACTAGGACAAATGTGTGTGTCTTTCCTTCTCTCTTCCCCTTCAGCACTTTTATCATGTTCTGTTCAGCCATGGTTTCATTTCTGGGCAATAGTGGTTTCAATCTTGTTTACAAAGAGATTATGAAACTATTTAATACTGTGATTATAAAAGAGTGATTAAACTACAGTTTTCCAATGCCAATGTTATAGGGCACAAGCACTTGAAACTAGAAAGTAGACCACTTTCAGTCATTTACTAGATTTAAAATGAACCCAGCCAAATTTGAGTCTGAAAAAGGTATAATAGTTTGGGCAGATTTGGGCAAATTTGAAATTTAGGAAATTTATATAAATTCATCTGTTCTGAAAGGGATTTTTAAGCATAATAATTTTCATTTCATAGAATCATAGAGTTGGAAGAGTCCAGTCCAACCCTTTGCCCTGCAGGAAGACACAATCAAAGCACCCTGACAGATGCCATCCAGCCTCTGTTTAGCTGTCAGGGATTCTTTCATTCTGTCTTCCTCCATGGCAGGGGGTTGGGCTGGATGGCCCTTGTGGTCTCTTCCAACTCTATGATTCTATGATGCTATCAAAAATGAGTGAAAGTTTGGGGTTCTTATGCAATCTCTACACCATCTTGAGAAAATGTATGCAAAGGGTTATTTTGCACTGGACCCCAGTTAAAATTTGCCAAATTAATAAAAACCTGTTTCTATTTTGTTGGAGAAGATGTAGTTAACAGGGTGCAATGCTCCATATGTGGCTAAAATGCCCTATTTGGAAAATAGCACTAGATTTTCTGTAAAAAAAAAATGAAATGAAATAATTCAGGAATGTGGAGCACTGCTGATGAGCTCCATATACCAGGGTACTAATGCCTTTCTACATCATAAGAAATTTAATTTCAGCAGCTAGACCAGAAATTTCCAAGCACTGAAATGATGGAGAAGGATTAATTTTGAGAAATTGGTTAAACAGGACCTGGTCATTAGCACTAATGGATAAATTGATGTACCAGCTGAGATCTTCATGTAAAAATGAATGTTGTGACCAATTGATTAAAATGTATACCCTTTTATTGTGTTTGCTAGAACAGAATTCTCTTCATGGTCCTTCATCAGAGCTCCTAAAGTTCATATATATAAATATATGTTTAGTTTATTTACTGATGTTATCAATTATATATCTTTATACACTGAACAAAAACTGGGAATTGTTGCTTAGAACATTTCTGTAGTAGCTTGATGTGATCCATATTATTTGCAATGCCATGCTTTTTATTTTGTTTTTTAAATTAAAATAATAAATCAAAATGGAAGAAGAACTTAAGCTCTGTGTGCAAAGAAAGGAAGAGCTAATGTAGAACATGTGGAGGTTTTCTAATGAACCAAGGATTGTTAGTGTGAGATCATTATCCCTGGACCACTTCTAAAACTAAAAGTGGGGGTTGCTGAGATGAGATTTTAGCAACATCCTCTTTAAATTCTTCATGGGGATGGCTCTCCAAGATGAAGGAATTGCCCCAGAGACTGTGCACAAAAAATTATTTTGTGGTTTCTTCTTTCCTCCACCTTGTCCCTCACAACCCTTGCTTGTACTCATTTCCTGCCCTCTCCTCATGTTTCTTTTAATAAGTTGTAAGTTTCTCACCTATCATTCTGAGAGCCCCTTTAGAAATTACTTTTTACAGTTGTGGGAGTCCCTTACACATGCACAGATACAGGGGAAAAAATGAAAATAAATCTTGTGATGTGAAAAGCAGAAACATTGGTGTCATCTCCAAACAGATCAGAACACTCTGGAATTCATGATCAGATTGCACTTCTGTGTTACACCTTGATATTTTTCCTGGTATCTAGCAGTGCCTCAAATTAAACTGCCATTCAAATTCATTCTGAGTAAAATCAAAGAAGAGGATAGCAATCATAACATATAAATGATTACAATTGCTGCTAATGTGATCTGTACCCGCTGTCTTTTCCCCCCCAGTGTACAAAGCCATGCAGTGGAGGAACCAGAACAAGACTGGTTGTGTGCCAGCATCCCAATGGAGAAAGATTTACAGATCTGAGCTGTGAAATTCTTGACAAGCCACCAGACCGTGAGCAGTGCAATATGCAGGACTGCTCTCAAGATGCTGCCTGGAATACAGGTCCTTGGAGCTCGGTACGAACGTAACATGCTTCTTCCTTTTTTGTTTTTTTATAATCATTTGACAAATAATTCATAGGAGTGGAATGAGCTGTCCTTAAAGCCAAGGTGCTAATATTTGGAATGTGTTCCTGCATGCTTTTAAGGTGGTTGGTTCTTTTTCTTTATTATTATTTTTTAAGAAAAAAGGCTGCACTTAAAAAACAACTTTTAAAAAAATGACATATTCCAAATAAAATAGGCATTCAGGAAGGGCTGTAGCTAGGAAATCTGTTTCATTTTAAAAGGCACTTTCTGCTTAATAATGAAATTTGTACATTGTATTAGCCCATTGCAAGTGCTGCACATTACAAATCTCCACTATGAAGGAGTCCTTTTCAAACAAATGTAAGTCATTTTGGTATTTGATTTCCACAATATTCCCCTTATGTCTATGTGGGACTATATGAGCTATTGTTTTACACCTGTTCTTCACTCTCAGCTGAAGTACTATAGTGAATTCCAGTGATAAGCTGTTGTCACCTATGTAGCTGTTTCTGTATAATCTGTTTTGTGTATGTAGTACAAAATGTATTTATCCAGATTACCTAGAAAAACATCGTTAAGCAAAAGATGAAGAAACAGGTGTGATACATAAATACTGCCTTGGGATTACATAGATACTGCCTTTGGACTGCCTCAGGAGACAGGAAATTTGAGGGTGGAACAGACAGGCATGAAAACATGGCTGGAATCTGCATTTTCCGGAAGTGGGTTGAAACTCCGTTGTCCACACTGGTCACTCCCAAGGCAGCCTGACTGTGCATGGCCCAATTGCATGGCATGGTGTCATGCTGCACCACTGGATTTTTTTTTTGTCACCTCCCCACCATGTGTGCACACCGTCACACAAACACTGCCTGCCGCTTTGATACCATCCCATTGGATGGCCACCCTTTTGATTTGGCACACAGTCACACCTGTGATCCTCCAATGGTACAGGGCATTGGAGCATTAGTATGCCCACTAAAACACTGGCAAAGCACAGTCATGCTTCTTCACATGCCCTCTTCTTCCCCCTTCACCCCATGCTCCCTCTTGGACTGTCTGGTTGTGTATTTTGTGCTTAATATCCATTGGAGGGGTCACACTTTCACTTTTTTGCATTGCCGTCCCAACCACTCAGGTACATCAGCTCCGTCCTTTTTAAATGCACACCTGCACCGGTGTGTTTATATGCAGCTTTATGGTTAGAGGCACAGTACAGAGTGCCCAAAAACAGCAGTCTGCACACGCCCATTTTAACTCCGGAGGGATGCTGCAGGTGCCAAACAACACTACGTCCCTACGAAGTAAAAAGAACCCAGTACTTCCGGGTTCTTCTTGCGGCACCCAGGTTATGTTGCAAGTGTGCCACTGACACACTTGTGATGTAATGGACGCACAGCAACATGCAGACGCTGTGCATCCCTTACATAAAGATGGCTGCGCCCGTGTGGCCGGGATGGCAACAGGACGCCGCCATTGCATACTAGGGTTCCAGACCGTGCGGTTGCTGCATGATCCAGAACCCTAGTATTGCCGCCACCATGCCCCTTTTGGCCTGTCTGTCTTGGGCCAGAGTTAGCATTAGGATGGATTGCTGCTTCAGAACCATTCTCATGTCAGAACGTTTATATGCAGGGTTGAAGGTGCACATTTTATGAGCTAAGTCAGAATATCTTGGCTTCTTTTTCCTCTGGTTTTTAGCCCTGGAGCACGGCTTCAATCTGGTTTTCTCCTGCTTTGGAGGGGCTTGTTATCTAAGCACTCCACCTTCAAAACGGGTGGAAATTACTTTATTTGGCCTGTCTGTTTCACCCCTTGGTCTCCTGAAATTTAGGTAGCAACAGCTTGTATATCTGTGTGTCAGCATCTATATGTTGATGGTAAAGACCAAACTGGAGTGCTTTTACAGTTGACATCTTAATATCTGAGTAATACTCACCATTTGAACAGTAAAACCCATAATCAGCTTTGACTGAAAAGTACTGCTATTTGCTCCAAGCCTTGTTTATAACTGGACAGAAAGAAAATCTTTGTAATCTTCCCTTGCAAAGATCCCTAATAATGATTTCCTAGTAATAATGCCATTGGTGAACAGGAGAACAAAGAGATGTGAAGCATATATGTTCATTCATTTTTGTATATGATAATGTTGCCTTGTTGGCATGAGAAGGAGAAAATTCACTTCCACATTTTGCCCAACAAATGCAATTGCTGCACATACATCACAGTCACACACTGCTAACATGTGAAATGTTGACTGCAAGGCTTACAGGATGCCATGAGAGGATCTCTTTTAATAACCCTCTCACACAGAATTCCTCCTTGCTGCTGCTGCTTTGTCTCTGGACTGATCCGCAACACTGGTTAATTTGATATAAAAAATGCAAGCAGAGGCTGCCATCCTTCTTGCTCTAGCTACTTCTCAACCTCTTGAAAAGTGCAAGGGAACAGGCAGCAACAGCAAGGAGGAATGTTAGAAGATGCAGCAGGCTCTTCAAGTCAACCATGGCTCCCATGTTGGAGTGTGATGCTCAGTAGAAGCCATATAATTCAAATTCCTGACACCAGCCCTGGATAACACATGCACATAACTCTTTAAACATCCGTGTATATAGGTCTTTGGTGCATGCCTGCAGATCTAGGGATCCTGGCCTCCTTGACTCTGGCCAGGCAACAGAATAGCTCAGCCTTCCCCCCAGTCACATCAGCTTACCACGATTTCATGGTCATTTGTGGCAGACAGATGAACTAGGTCACATCAGAGTTTGCTTGTTCCCCATTCTATCCTGTTTACATGCTGGTCTACAGGCAATGGAACTTGTAACGGCTTCTCCAAACTAGGAGCACCTCAAATATGCCCCCATAATCCTTTGTTCGTGGCCATGCTGGCTAAGGCTGATGAGAATTGTACATAAAAACATCTGGAGGGCCACCATTGCCTACCACAGCTTTAGAGACACAACTTTAAGCAGAAATAAACTGGGATGAGCATCTGTCAGAGTTTAGGAGGCAATTTTGGACCCTCGGGGGACCTTGGAAAGCCCCATCCACCCCTAAAAGATTCTGATTCTGGGAGGGGCATGACTCTAGAGGGAAATTACCATTTTTTCCAACAAGAAGTGTTGTAGATATCATCATCCAGGTGACTTCCTATTTTGAAAAATTTTTCCTGAGCCTAAGAGGGTAAAAATGTGGCAGAACTGTCCTCTTTACTCCTAAGAGGCATTTGTAGGCATTTGAGGGCCACACATCCACTTATCATTTTAAGATGTTTGGCTTTTCTCTGTTCAGTCATTTAAGTTAAGACTGTGGGACAATATTGGCCAGTGGCCAGACCACTGATCCATCCATTTTTAAAAGTCTCACACAAATTAACTTCCAAATAACTTTATTGTTGCATTATAGTGTAGTTTAAAGATTTATGAAGTCATAATTTGATTCTGAGGCACTTTACAGAGAGCATCAGTTTTAACCAAAATATGAATTTCCTAAACAGATATGGTTTTTGTTCTCATATTGGCATTCCTTCCTTCTGTCTTTCCTCCCTTCATGCACGTTTATTTCTTTGGGCTGTTTTTGTGACAGTTGTGATCCTCATACCTCATAGAATGATGTAATAGCCATACTTTTGCTTAAATCGTATTTTGTATGGTGCTTTATCATTACAAGGGACAGTGCTGTAAAATATTTTCATTCATGGTGCTATATTGAGGGCCAAGGTTGGTGCTGACAGTCAATTCATGAACTTAGTAGAGCTCAGCCTTTGCAGGCACTTGGGTTCCTGACTCCAGACTATATACTGAAAATTGCTGCTAATGTTGGATCACACTTGCTTTGAAGATTTCCCAGAACTGAAAGGGTATGGAATAGAAAAGTCTTTATGGTGATCTTTCCGCAAGTGTCTTCTGTTCATATCCCTTCCCACTGCCATTCTCCAGGAAGAGGCACTGCTATAAACACCTTGACCCATTTGCTTCCCAAAACACAACAAACATTTAAGTTTCAACTGTAGGATTAAACATATTTAACAGGCAACCACTGCCGGAATCATTAGCATCCCAAATACTAAAAAGTATTTGGAAAAGAACTCCTTTAAAAAAAACTAAAAAAAATAATAACATAATCTATCTGTATATTTCTCATAGCAGCACATTTTTTGCACAGTATTGATAATTAGAAATTAATGCCAATTTTTTGTACAGAACATTGCTAAATAGACTGACCCCCCCACCCTAAATTTAGTGCAAATCTTTTCAGAAAAGAACAAAACCAAATACCTGTTATCATGCCATTAATCAAATTACTTCATTAGTTGAGAAACCGCAATGAACAATGTGCAAGATTGACCTTCACGTGTTTAAACTGAAGTTTAACAGATTCTGAAACAGTGAAGAATATGTAGAAGTGTGTATGCCCGATATTTGATAGTAGGGCCCTCCTTTTCTTCCTGCCAGTGCAATTGCAGTCTGCCTACATACCGCTCTCTTGTTGCCTGGTCAGTATTCACGGATTGACAGTGGAAGGGCAAATGGTTGCAAAACTGAAGAAACCTCTGGCTGTGCTGTTTTCCTGAAAGAAGTCCTCTCATTAGTATTCCCCGCCCTGTCAACACATATGTAGTCAAACCCCTTCAGATTAAGATTTTTTATCACTCTTTAGGTGGCTGCATGGAACAGTAAGCTGTGTTCCTCTTCCTTTTGACTGGTCTTTGGCACTTCAGTCAAAAGTCTTGTGACCAAAATATTGACAGTTCTTCACTAAATTCCTGCAGTCCTTCCATGTGAAAAATCCCCTCCCCACCTGCCCTAGAGAAAAGCCTGCAGGGACAAGCCACATATTTACATATCATGATCAAAATGTATCATCTTACCTAAATGTCACACCAATTTAGCTGAAGCAGCACACAGTTTCAAAAAGATGGCAATGCAATCAAATAGTACAGTACTGAGTAAAACACAAAACAAAAATCCCCACAAAGAAAGAATTTTAAACCAAGATTTTTTTGCATCACCTGAAAAGTGCAACCAATAATGTTTGTCTACCTCGTTTTTGATACCATGCACTACTACAATATGTAGTAGAGGACAGTCATCTTTTAGTCTGATGTTGCCACACTTCCATATAGCTCTGACATTTATCACCACCTTTTTGATGTAGATGTTTATACTTCATCTGTACCAGATGGAGTGTTACTTCCATGTTTTTGGACACTTTTGAAACAAGAGTATAGTATTGGCTGAAGCTTTTTGTTCAGCAGATTGGATTTCTTTATGTATTTATGTTAATTATGTGTATTTATTTTTCAACTAATTGTTATTTAATTTTATATAAATGTTGCATTACCTTTATGATGTTTGAATGCTGGTCTGAAGAGAAAAAAAAATTAAAGTAGAACATAATCATCAGTATGTTTTGTAGAATGATTTCTTGGCTTTGGGATCATACAGTCATGATATATATTTATTTCACACTGAAAGAACAAGCTTTTTCAATAAAAAAGCTGTGGACTGTGCTTCTGGTCTGCTATAGCAGAACAGGTTACTTGCACAGTGCAAGAATATCTTGACAAAATGTGATCTCATTGGTGCAAGTAGACCCTCCACCAGATCACAGTGATTCCACACCACTGTTGGGCACATAGTTGCTGTACTCAGATTGTTACCTGATGGCCATCTTCTAGTGGTATGCCTCCCTGCACTTAGTTCAGTTGGTCCTCAGCTAGTCTACCTTCAGAGCCATACTTGAAACCTTACCAGCTTGGTGGAACCTGTAAGAGCTTGTTTTCCTTTGGCACAACCATCAAGAGCTCAGGGTCACCTATACGTTATGATCAGGTTACTGAATAAGACTTTATGGAAGAATACCATAAAACATGCAAAAATAAATCTGGAAAGATAGATTCATATTAATTTATTGCTGCTGGTGCAAAAGACAAATATATACCACAGAATCTCATGACAATTAAGTCATGACAGTTAAGTTGTAGGAACATTCCAGAAGAACAACAAGCTAGAATTCTTTCTGGAAATGAAACAGGATGTTCTTCCATGCTGCTCAATCACTCCTGCTGAAGGTTGGAACAATTCAAGAAACCATCCTTATAGTAAAATTCTCTGTCTGGGCATAGTTCTGCATACCCAATACTACATTCTCCCCCACCAAGCACCTGTCAAGTCTGAGAATGGGACTCTGCTGCTCTCACTTACAGTTGGGGAGGGAAGCAAGTCAGACCATGGAGAAGCAGCTGATCTCAGCTCATGTGGGAGTCAGGTGGGGAACATATGAGAGAGACATCAATGTAATCTCAAATTTAGTGTACCTATCTCTTCCCCCAGAAGCCCAGATAAACAACAATGCACTCTCAAATGGAGTGCACCCACCTTTTCTTTGCCCCAAGAGCCCAGAGGAGAGGATCCAGATCTGCATGGTCTGAATCATGCTGGCTTGTTATTGCATTCAAATACTATCACTGTGTCATAGCTAAGAAAGTCCCCATAAGCCTTTCTTTCATATCCTGCCACTTGTGATGCCCTGCCAAGCTTTCAACTGAGTCTTTCAATTTACAGTATATATGTATAATAATGGCGTGTTACAGACCTCCCAAAACGGGTGGTCTTGCGCCGCTGCCGGTTGCTGCATCCGGGAACCGCAGCAGCCAAACCACACGGTTCCCGGGCGCAGCAAGAAAGAAGCGCCAAAATGGCGCTTCTTCCTGCGCCCCGGAAGAGGCGCCGCAAGGCACAAGGCATGCACTCATGGAGCCACTTCTGGCGCGCACGTCCGGACGCTGTGCGTCCACGACGTCAAAATGGCGACGCCCATCTGTATGCGTCAGGAAGCGCCGCCCCTCATGCGTAACGACGGTGCCCCATAGGGCCTGTCCGGAACGCGCTAATGTTTACTTAACAGGTAGAAATTACATAGAAAGGTATGTTGCTGTTATGTGCCTTCAAGTCGCTTCCGACTTATGGCGACCCCAACACGACATTATCACGAGGTGTTCGGGGTCTGAGAGGGGATGACTTGCCCATGGTCACCCAGTGGGTTTTCATGGCTGAGTGGGGAATCTAACCCTGGTCTCCAGGATTGTAGTCCAATGCTCAAACCATGACATACACTGGCTCTCTTAGCTAAATAGTAGAATAAATTTCCTAGCAGGAAAATGAGTGTGATATTGCAAATATCTGCCTTTGAAGTTAGCATGCTTTCCTTTCCTGGGTATATCAGAGACTAGAGCACCATATATTTGGGCTGCTGTAGTTGCATCTTGCATTGCAGCGTGTATGCTGGGGCCAGAGAGCTAGGTGATTTCTAAGGTCCCTTCTGTAATTTTTGTTCTCTGCTGGGGATGGTTTGGGTCTGTAGTCCCTGGACATTTTCTCTTGTGTACCTTTTGCATATGGTCAAATGCCTTCTTAACGTAAAAGTCCTCATCCTGGGGATGTTTAGCCTGGAAAAAAGAAGGTTAAGAGGTGATATGATAGCCCTGTTTAAATATTTGAAAAGATGTCATATTGAGGAGGGAGCAAGCTTGTTTTCTGCTGCTCCAGAAACTAGGACCCGGAGCAATTGATGCAAGCTACAGGAAAAGAGATTCCACCTCAACATTAAGAAGAGCTTCCTGACAGTAAGGGCTGTTCAATAGTGGAACAAACTCCCTTGGAGTGTAGTGGAGTCTCCTTCTTTGGAGGTCTTTAAGCAGAGGCTGGATGGCCATCTGTCGGGTATGCTTTGATTTGGATTTCCTGCATGGCAGGGGGTTGGACTGGATGGTCCTTGTGGTCTCTTCCAACTCTACGATTCTAGGACTCTATCCTGATATGTGTACATTGTGTGGCATGTATATGCCAGTACATGGGCATATCTCGTGACAAAGACCAATAGACCGATAGATTATGTTTTATTTGTAAACATGATGGACAGTCATTTTCAGCTTCTTCAGCACCTTTCCCATAGGATATAGATGCAAGCACAGAGAGTTCAACTGCAGTGTAGAAATTTGCAATGTTGGAAGCAATCCATGGATACAGTGATAGTGTAGGGCCTTTCTATCATTTGCTGAATGTTGCATTTTTGGTGGCTTAAACTGGTCTATCGCTAGTATAGTATAGTATAGTATAGTATAGTAGCAACAGTATAAGAGATATATTTTAATTCAAGAAATATTATTTACTTTTGACATTACACTTACAGTGCTTATTTTGTACATTTGGGTTATATATGTTTGGTTTATTAATATAGGATTTATGATTGAGAACTGGACATGTGATATTAATGCAATAAGTGTTCAGTGGAGCTGATACTTTGTAACTTAGTAATGTTAATTAAAAAATTAAAAAATAGTCTATTGCTAGAATAGAGCTTCATTTGTACATGGATAGGGTTTTTTTTTCCAGTTGAGTGTCACTTCAGAAACTTGAGACATACATTGCATACATTGCAAATGATTCACAAGGGTCTGGGACACTTTCAGATACATAATCATTGCACTGTGATTCCATTTTAAGTGCCGTGGTGACATCCTGTGGCATTATGAGATTTGCAGTTTAGGGAAAGACATTTAGAATTCTCAGTCAGAGAGTTCTACTGCCACACCAAACTTCTTGTTAACTGTCCTCGAATCGACCCCAACTTATGGCAGCCCTGTGAATGAGACATCTTCAAGACCCCCTGTCCTCCACTACTTTGTTTAGGTCTTGCAAATTCATGCCCATGCCTTCCCTGATTTAGTCTAGCTATCTGGCAAGAGGTCTTTCTCTCTTTCTGCTATTTTTTACCTTTCCTAGCATTATTGTCTTAATGCCTTCTCGTGATGTGACCAATGTACAGCCTCCGTTTTGTCATTTTGGCTTCCAGGGAGAGTTCAGGGTTGATCTGTTCTAGGACCCATTTATTTTGGCTGTCCGCGGTATCCTCAGCACTCTTTTCCAGCACCACGTCTCAGATGAGTTGATTTTCTTCCTATCCACTTTCTTCCCTTGTCTGGCTCTCACATCCATACATAATGATGACAAATACAATGGCCCCTTCTTCAGCTGGATCGGGGCCTTGACAACCTCACACTGTGGCCCCAGTCTGGCCTTCCGAGGCTGAAAAAAGGAGCTGCAGAAAGCAGCTTCTTTTTTCACCCTCTAAGGGGTGCCATAGCCACGGCGGCATGGCTATATGACACCCCTTCTGCACTGTGTTATATGGACACAGTGCCGGAGGCGTGTCATGGAGCAGTGCACGGCATCAGGGTGCCCTAAGGGGGGTGGAGTCAGGTGTGCATCATCAGACAATAGCGCTATTGCCCCTTTCAGGTCGGTCTGGACAGGGCCTTATTCACTTTTAAAAGATTTTTCAATATTTTGTTTGCTATGGGCATGTGAAAAGAGGTAAAATTAGCAAACGAACCAGATGAATAAAAAAAGGACTGTTGGGGTGGAAAGAAAATGAGATCTATCCTAGCTCAAATAGCTTTAAGTGAATATGTGAACAAGCTCTGATTAATTTATGTTACAATTTTTTATAATTTATAAGGTGTTACATCCTAGAGTATAATGGAAGCTAGTTTACATTTGAAGAGTGTCTTGATAAACCATCTGTATAAATTAGGACTGGGCATTTGTATAAATCAGGGGTGGCCCTTAGACCCCACTTTTGTGGTCCAACACCCCATTTAAAAAAAAATACATGATTTTTAGGCAACTTAGCAAAAACTGCCCAGAAAACTTTCAAAATGTGTAAGAACATCCAAAAACATTCCCCCTACAACCTCCATTTTCATCTGTAGCCCCTCTCAAAATGGTGACAGGAAATGAGACAACTTCTTGCTTTCATTTTTTGAGGAGAATAGAGATAGCTGATCTTGATGGGAAGTGTGGCCCATGGGGATTGGGGCTGGAGCAGAACTTGCCTCTTGCCCCCTATCCAGTTGCCAATCTCTGGTATAACAGTGGCCGCCGCCTGATCTGCCCCCCAAGATGTAATATGTAGCAAAAGGCTGTGTAGTTAAGATATGGAAGTGAATCATGAATGTTGAAGGCTTTCATGGCCGGCATCCATAGTTTTTGTGGGTTTTTTGGGCTATGTGGCCATGTTCTAGAAGAGTTTCTTTCTGACACAAGATGTCAGCCACAGATGCTGGTGAAACGTCAGGAAGAAACTCTTCTAGAACATGGCTGCATAGCCCGAAAAACCCACAAAAAACTATGAATTGTCTTCTGAATTTAGTCTCAATTATAGGTGAGATGTCGTATAGTTAAGTAGCTGGAGGGGAAATGGATTTTCAGTAGTTGTGAGCTGTCTTTACTGAAATCCAAAGTAATTGAAGAGTGTCTTGGGCTTGAGTGGGCAAGAGCCATTAGCTTTACGCAAGACCTGCTCCCGGTGGAGATGAAAAACGGCTACAAATGTTTTAGATACAGACACAGATATAACAACAGTGTAGTCTGCAGTTTTGTTCTTTCCTTAGAATACTGGAAAAGTACTGTCATGAAATGTGCACATCCAAATTTTCCACAACATTGACTACACCACTAGTTAGAATGAAGCAGAAATGGAGCAAAGGTTCAACCAGCAAGTCTGGAAAGGGACAGTTTGGTCCCTACCCCATTCCCAAATCACCAAGCAAAGGGGGCTAAGAACAGAATTATATTCTAATCTATCAACTGAAACATTACTCCTTTACTCCTCAGTAAATTATTTTTGCTGTTACACAATAGCACTATTGTCTGGAAGCACTGGCTATGCATTCTTCCTTCATTGCTTTTGGCCTCTTCTTTATTTTCATTCCTCTACAGGTTTCCTGCAGAAAAATACCCATGGGAACTGGGCAATTTTCTTTCCTCCTTTCCAAGAACTCCAAGGCCTGCAATCTAACCCTTTTTTTCCTTGTGTAATTTGCTGTATAACCATTCAGTTCTTTCTCTCATCCTTTGAAAAACATTAGGGAATAAGTCTCAAGCAAGCCATAATTGCTGAGTGCATTTAACTTTGGTTAAGTTGAAATTTATACAGTGAGTGTTTTATTCTTTCCTTTTAAAACTCTTGATAGTCATTTTTCTTAGCAAGATGGACATTATGCATAGTTCCAAAGCACAGGTGGAAATCATGCAGCCTTCCAGATGATGTTGAACTCTAATTCCCAGCAGTAATGTACAGCATAGCTAGAGGTGAGGAATATGCAGTGGGCCGCTCAGTTCATATCTCTGTTCTAGAATAAGTACTATGTTGATTCTTCATGCATCTCTTCCCATAGATCTCCAGCACACAGTGCTAGTTCACACAACACTGAACAATATATATAGCACATTTACACGCTGTGTTACACTCTGCCTCTTTGGTGTAGGAACTCAACCATTGGCCTGTTACAGACTGCCAAAATAAAGCTGCTTCGAGTCTCTTTGGAGGTATGCTATTTAAATGATGCATGCATCCTAAGAATCCAGAAGCTTCACCAAAGCTGCACTCCAGTGCTTAGGAATGGAGTGTGGCTTTGGCGCAACCTCCGGACTCTTAGGACCCATGCATCATTTAAACAGCATACCTCCAAAGAGACCCGAAGCAGCTTTATTTTGGCAGTCTGTAACAGGCCATTGTCTCCAGATAACATTACCAGTGGTTGTGCTGATGGCTGGTGGGAGTTGTAGTTCAACACCATAAGAGGCTCTGAATTGGGTAAACAGCCTGTCCTGGATGAGTTTGCATTCCTTCTGAAGTAGCAGAAGTGTAGTTTGGGTACTCTGGGATCTATCCCTGCCAGTGGAGACTCAAATAGACTCTGTGGCTCCAACTGCTTGGAAACATCTTTGGCTGCCATGCCAGCTATGGCCTTTCCTGGACAGGGATTACCTAACCACAGAAGTTCATCCACCTGGTAACCTCCCAGTTAGACTACTGTAATGCATAGTATGTGGGGCTGCCCCTAAAAAAGATTGGAAGTTGCAGCTACTGCAAAATGCAGTAACTTGACTACCAAAGGGAATATCATATAGATAGCATATAATGCCAATCTTAAAAGAATTGCCTTCTCACCTGTGGCACTCCAACTGTGGAAAGCCCTCCCTTTGGATGCCTGATTAGCATCAACACTGATATCATTTAGGAACCAAGTAAAAGCTGTTCATCAATGCCTTTGAGCTTCATTGATTCATTTCAAATATTGATGCACATGTGTTTTTTTAATCTTTTAAATCTGTTTTAACTTATTATGTTTAATATGTTTTTAGTATTCTTAAATATTGTTTTAATCTGTCTAACTGGTTTGTTTTACTTTTACTTGTAAGATATCCTGAGATATAGAGTAGAGTAGAAATATTTTAATTAAGAAATGCACATCTGGATGGTACCAGGCTGGAGAAGACTGACTCAGATTGCATCCATTGATTTAGTGGCATAGGTTAGATCAAGAATTGCCCCTGCAGAAATAGAGAAACCCTTTATGCTGGTGGAGGAAACCTGTATTCAGTGGACACTGTCTTTGGGAGTAGAGGACAGGATGGAAATTTTCACCAGTACCTGTTGCCCTTAAAACACACTCTGACATTGTGCTAGAGGGTCATGCTCCCTTCATTGCCAATTGTCAAGGTATATGGACTGGAATATGGAAAAACTGTAAAAATGGCAGTCCCACCCCAAGCATTCAGCAGGATCATTTTGTTATGGAAATTTCTATTCCATACACTTGTTGATCCAATCTAATTTGTTGTTAGTGGTGGTGGTGGTTTTGTTTTGGGGTTTTTGTTTGTTTTCTTTTCTTTTGTTTTTTTACCATATCCTGACTCTGTAATGGTCCAGTCACCAAAAGCTCCTGCAAGAGAAAGAAAAAGCAAAGGAATGACAGGCCAGTTATTCTGTGGCAATTTGTTTACATTTAACAGTTTTAAAAATGTAATAAGCTTGCCATGTTGATTCTTTAGAACAAATCCAAAAGTCATCAGATGATATTAATGAAAGCATGTTGCCTTTAACTGTAGGTATTCTATTCAAGAAAGACTTTGATTGTCCCCCAAAAGCAGGCATTAAGCGTGCATTATCCTTGTTATCTTTGAGATGAATGACTATTGCAGTCTAAAACCTACCCATATAGTTGCCCTCATTAAGTATTGAAAGTGTGTACATAATGTTCTACATTGTACAGGGTTGTGTGATCTAAAGACAAATCTGCCCAAGGTTTGTGGTTCAAAATTCTTTCTTTCTTTCTTTCTTTCTTTCTTTCTTTCTTTCATTGATGCCCTCAAAATAGAGATTCCTTCCTTTGCAAACTCTTTTGATCTGGTATATATGGAGCTGTAGGGAAGCTACAACTATATCATCATCTGGCCCATGTTGTCCATTCTCTGCAGCTTACTTACTTTCTACATATGAGACATTGTGGTCTGGATTATGTAGAGCTGTCTGAAAGGAAAATCTGGCAAGGAAGTCCTAGAATGAATCACATCAGATCTTGACCTAAACCCAGTTGTCATTCCAACTAGAGTAAACCAATTGAATCAGTAGGATTTTCACAAGTGTTATACTACCATTCCACCTTTGGGTCAGTGGGTCTACTTTATTTGGAACTACATTTCGAATTTAGGCCCTTATGGGGTGTTTCTTTTTGGGGGGGGGGGGGGGAATCTAGCTTTACACTCTGTGATTTTGTTCCAGAGCACTGCACGCTTTTTGTGATAATGTAATATGACTAGCTGCATCCTAAATATGCTACTTTCATATCTGTGAACATGAACTGAATTTAGTCCATTATCTGATTTGCAATATTTGATTTATTGGACTAAATAAATGTTTGTGTGGTTAACATGGCTCTTAATGTAATTTGGTTTACTCCTTCAGGGAAAACTGGTTGGATTTCTGCCTCCCCTTCTTCCTGAACTGATGAAATTGTTCTGTAAAAGTGAAGGGACTGCTAAACTAGTTGATTTTTGTAGCCTAATCCATTTGATTTACTCCCCCACAAAAATGATTTTCCCCTCACTGTCTTTATGAGATACTTTCATGTATCCTAGCCTTGTATGTGGTTCCATTTGCATTTCATATTCAGGCCAAACCTGGTTCAGATACCTTCAAGATCAAAATGCAGGGTTTCTTTCAAATGTAAATACTTGATAAATTATTTCTAAGGCTGCCCTGGCTGCAGACACCTTCCATAATGCTGGGGAGGGGGGGAAATGCACAAGGTTCATGTAAACAGATACTGTAAAAGCAATAATTAAAATCTGATGTTTGCTTAGTGGCTCTTGCCTATCAATATATAATTAATGTACTGCTGAAACTGTGGATTGTCTTTATAAAATACTAAATGAAAGTTAAGATTATCAAGGTGGTCACACAGGCTTCATGCTGGGAGCTGAGATGTCTTATTATCTTGGCCAAACTAGTCCTTAATAAAAGGAACTCCCTCTCTGTACTATGTATAGAATTCTTCATTCTGGACGTTTCTAAAACATTGCCATCATTGAAATAAGTGGAAGAAGCAGCACTTATGCCAGTTAAAGTGCAAATGGAAAGGGTACTTTTTTAAGCACCAAAACTGGCCCTTCATATTTCCAAAGAGACTATTTTGGAATTTGGCCTTAAAAATCAAACACACACACAATTATTTCTCTTTAATGGAACCATAATAGTAGAAGATCATGAGTTTAGTAATGCCATTTATGCCCATGAAATCCAGGATGAATCACTATTAGCTGTTTAAGCTAAGTAGCTGGGGTGGAGGAAGGCTGTTATATGCTCATGGGAGCAAATTCTAAGCCATTTCTATCACACCATTCATTTTAGGGCCCAGCAAATCATTTCAGACATACAGTAATCATTTTAGCATAGGAGAAATTAGTGAGAAGAACTGCAGTAATAGGAAATAAATGAAGCTTTCAGAAATGTATATGAAAAAGTCAATATTATTATTCCAATCATTATTATTGTTGTCGTCATCATCATCATCATCATCATCATCATCATCATCATCAGGTTATTTTAAAAATAGGTGGCTGTTAAGAGCTGGGGGAAATAGCAGGTCTGAAAAATATTGTGCATTCTAAATTTGCAAGTCAGATACATGGGCATGCTTCCCAAATCAGAGCATCTGTGATAGAAAGATTTAAATGAGCACTAGTATGATTATTTCCTTGTTTTCATGGGCCATATGAGATCTTCTAAATGAGACTCATGGGAATGTTGAATGAATAAGGTTTAATGCAGTGCAAATATCAATTGTGTGAAGAGCAGGCAAAATCTAAATCTATCAAAACAGGATGGTAGATCTAAATGAAACATTTTTTTAAAAAATCTAACTATGCAAGCCGTTCCCTAGTAAACCAGGCTGTCTAAGGAAATTGTAGAACAATCTCTTTTGGATATATTTAAGGACGGTTTTAATGATGGTACTGGTCCTCATGATTTAAAGGGATGCTTTGGACACTCAACAGGCTAACAGTATTGACTTATCCCTGTCTAGGTCTGAGTGCATTCATTTTATTACCTCTGAAAAGATGATTAAACCTTACTGAGGCCCAACTGCTAGAAGATGTCTTGATCACCACATTAGCTGACTGCTGTAAAATAATTAATAATAATGATTACAAATTGACTACTATACCTCCTGTGTAGATGTATAGTTGGAAGAATGCCACAGTAATGCTCCAGCATTATACACTTCACTTATAATTCTTAGTCCTATTTTAATGATTACACATCTTACACATATTATGTGTATATCTAAGATAATACTTTCTGCTCTGTTCCATGGTTCATTTTAGACTGCTGTCCTGTACATGCATACCTGGAAGTAAATGCCATTGATTTGAATGGAATTAATTTCTGAATAGATAGACACTGAATCTGTGGGTATTAATAAGTAAAGGGTTTTAATTATTTTTGTAATTTGATAGCTATAAACTGTATTTGGCTGTCATGAATAAACTGCTGCTCATTTAATAAGTAAAATAACATGTGGTTAGGCTTTTTTTTTTAAAAAAAAAATTATTAAAACAAATCAGTAATTTTGCATTTAAATGTAGAGGTACTGCCAGTGTTATTAATTAGCAGTTTCACTGTATTTACAATGTGAAAATGTTTTGCAATTCTTAACTGTTTATCTGCATAGGAACTTTGTAATGCAATAACTGAGTAATGATAATACCTGATAATGAAGGGGATGAAGGAATTAATACATTATTACGAGTTGAGACCTGAGGATTATACTTGCCCACGGCTATAAATGGGTAGAGATTAAAGCAAGCATTTGTTAGGTCCAGATATAAAATTCATCATTCCGTAGAGGCTTTTTCAGGTATAGCAAGATTGCCTTAATTAACACAAATGAGAAGAATATGACCTTGTATGAATATTAGTAAATTTAGCCCCTTTTTATACATAAGCCTGGAACCTAGAAATACAGTAGAATGGTGACAGAATAGCAAGATCTCATATACTCCTCAGCTTGAACCATGAATCTAGTCTGATTAGAATGTTGGACTGGGATTTAGGAGATCCAAGCTCATGGACCCACAGAGCTCACTGGATTACTTTGGAGCAGTCACTCTTTCTGAACCTGCTCTGTCTTATGTTGTGAGTATAAGGTGGGGAAGAAAGTCTGTGGTGCCTTGAACTGAGCTGGAGGAAAGACAAGATATACATTTTAAATAATAATGAGCTTGCCCAATGGCACAGATCATTTTTTGACCCCACCTTACCCCCAGGAGGAGGACATCAAGTGAACCAGACCTCTCTCATCCACAGCAGTACTATTTAAATTGGTGGCCCATGGACTGGTGCCAGTCCATGAGCCATCTGCTGCCAAACTGCTGAGGAGCTTCCCAGATAGAAAGAAAGAATTGCAGCCAATGGGCACAGATATGGTACTGGTCCATGGCACATGGACTGGAGGTGGAGGTTGCCAGTCCTTTATATCAGATACCTTAAGAAGCACTGATTTAGAAGACTTGTTTGCCATATTGTTATCTATACTGTAATTCAGTTAGCAGTGGCATGTGGGGATCTGTCTGATAAGAGCACTACATAGACCAGTCCTAATAGAAATGCTTACCTTCCAGTATGGTCAAAACTGTTGTTGTTGTTGTTGTTGTCATTGTCATGTGCCTTCTGACTTACGGCAACCCTAAGATGAGCCTATCATGGGGTTTTCTTGGCAAGATTTGTTCAGGGGAGATTTGAGAGCATGTGAGTTGCCCAAGGTCACCCAGTGGGTTTCATGGCCAAAGTTGGAATTGAACCCTGGAAGTAGGGTCAAAGCTATAAACGGTAGTTTATCCTACATATCTAATTGATTGTTTTGAGGTTTAGTTTCAGTCCAAAGAAATTCACTTACTTAGGGTGCTTGTGGTGCTGCTTCATGGATGCCACATTGTAATTACAATTCATTAATCTTAATAGGGAGGGGGTTAAAATATGCATGATGTGGTTGTATGGTGGCTTGCAGCCCCTGGCAGGTAGTTGTGTTGGTCCTGTGAAGTGCAGTAGCCCTCGTGACTGCAGAAAAGTATGCCAGTTTATTCTAATGTTGGAGGGGAAATGGAGGTGGTCTAGGTCAGCTGTCCCAAAATTCTTCCTTCTGTGAACTTCATTCTGGGTCAATCTGCCTTTCTATCTCTATTGCCCATCCAATGCCCTTCTTTCCCAACCTGTAAAACAAAAAAAGGAAGACAAATATTACAGCCCCCCACCCCACCCCCATCCCAGATGAATGCAGTTCATTTCAATAGAAAGAAAAGTCTCTGGTCTGGTCTGATAAAGTCATACTGACAAATTGAATTCTTTAATACCTGTTTTCAAAACTTGTGATGACATGAAGGAGAATGAGAGAGAGAGAGAGAGAGAGAGACTTCATATATCTCTTATCTGGAGTTACTGCTTACAGAATAAGGTTACCAAGGAGTAAATACAGTACAACATGCTTTGCATACAGTACAACTATTGCTTTGCATCCAGTGTAATCATGCTATGGGAAAAACATATACATTATTTTAAAAGAAATATGTGGAGAAGTTGTGGTTCTCTGGATCTCATGAGGTATATACAGGGCAAGAAAGAATGTGAAGAAAGTTGCCTGCTCCAATTCAAAATTTATGTTTGAAACTGATAAAATTTGATGACTGGTCCATTCAGATGCGGTTAAAATTTAAATGAGTTAATACTTTGATTCACATTTTTCAGTTTGTATGAATTTTTGTTCAGTCGTTTTATGCTCACAACTATTATTTTTTTTGAGGTTGAGAGGCTGTCTTTTTCCTGCTACTATCTGGCAGCCTTTGGGACTGTACAAGAGATTTGATTCAACAACCTTGTTTCCTAAAACATTTCATTGTGCGGGCAAATACTGAGGGGGTGGTTTTGCCAGTTCCTTCCTTCAGCACTTAGTATTCATTGGCGATTTCCTATCCAAGTTCTAACCAAGACTGATCCTGCTTAGCTTCCAAGATCAGATAGGGCATTGGTTCCCAATCTTTGGTCCTCCAGATATTTTGGACTTCATCTATCATAATTCCTGACTGTTGGTCATATTGGCTGAGGCTTCTGGGATCTGAAGTCGAAAATAAATGGAGAACTAAAGGTTGAGAACCACTGAGATAAGTTACAGGTTAATTCCCTTCCTTAGATGGGAAAATATTGGTCTTTTTTTTAATACAATAACTTGCCAGGGGTATACTTGTAAGAAGAAGATATGATATGATAAGATATTAGGTTCTTTACTCGTTGATACCCTTATTCTGGAAGCAGTGGGTCCACAGAAGAGATATATGAAGATAGTCTCTATCTCTCTCTCTCTCTCTCTCTCTCTCTCTCTCTCTCTCTCTGACATCACAAGTTAAATGTCATTCTTTGTCAAAGTAAACAGACTGCAGTCATAAAAATGTGGCTGTGGGGTTAATTAACTGAAATCTGTGGGTTTTTTAAATCTGTATTTTTCTGTTCTGCATCTCTTTAAAAAGTAATCTCAAAGTTAGTAGGTTAGTATCACCTAACTGGCACAGGGAAGACGTCAACAAAGTATTTCTACAACACTTTAAGAAACACTACAAGAGGACTATAAATGTTTCTGTTCAAAAGTGTTTCATAGTGGCATACTATTCTATACATGATATACAGGTTGGCTGTTCTGTACTTTTTCTGTGTCTTCAAGAATCCTAAGGTCAAAGCTTTCCTCACTGTTACAGAAAGAAATTGCAAACAGGATACAGTACTTAAGTTTGCAGCTGCAAAAACAGTTCTTGGAATCAGCCAGTGACATGAGAAATTCATGAAAGAAGAAGGGCCACAGGAAGATTTCATCCTCTCAATGTATGAAGCATGTAAACAGTCTTATACAAATCTGAGATGTAAACTGGCTGCTATGTTTGCATGCAGCTCATACGTTTATTTCACAACTTAATTTAGTTTCCATTTGAGAAGTGCATTTGAATGAAATATGGGGAGAACAGTTTGCTCTGAGCTTTGTTGGAAAGACAACAAGCAGAGCACATAAATAAAAATAATGGTGTGATAGTAGATTGCTTTCTAGCAAGATGGAGGTAGACATGAATGAACTCAGGATTGTACTAAAGGTTTCCCTTTGAAATTTATTTTCTAATCAAACATGGGTTCTTTTTTAATGAGTGCCTTTTTATGTAGTTTATTTTGAAAAATAATGGATATCATTATGCTAGAAATTGGAATAAATGATTTTAAAATTAAAAACACGCAGTATGATTAAACAATATGGATATGAAGGCCTTGCTTCAACTTGTTAGGTTGATCTTTTAGATGGATGGATATCCCTACAACCTTACTCATTCTATCAACATTAGAAACTGTTTTTATAGAGTCATATATACATACATAGATTACTCAAAGGAGGCAGACTTGTTTTGGAGAAAAAATGTCTATTTGAGAAATCACATTTGTGATTGAATAAACTATAAATTATTGGACTACGACCAACCCATTGGTTTTCTTTTTGCATTTCAGTGCTCTCTCTTCTTGTCCCATTTCTGTGCATACCCAGCTTCAGAGAGTTTCCCTTTCCTTACTTAAATAAGTTTCCAGTGATGTCTGAAAAGAAACTCAGGCCCGTTATAAATGGGCACCCTAGGCCGGACTCAGTCCGTGCTAGGGTTAGAAAGGGACGTCTCTTCCAGACACTCCTAACCCTAGCATGGACTGAGTCCGTAACAAATGGCGGCGGCCATTCCACACGGCCACCACCATCTTGACGCACAGCGGAAGTGACGCCACGAGTGCGCAACTAGCGCCTCACGGCGTCTCTTCCAGGGCCCAGAAAGGAGCGCGGTTTTCACGCTCCTTCTGTGCAGCGTCCGGGAACCGCGCAGTTTGGCTGCTGCGGTTCCTGGATGCTGCCACCGGCGGTGGCAGCAGACCGCCGCTTCTTGGCGGTCTGTAATGCACCCTAGTCTACAGAATCCTTCCTGGATTTGAAACCAAGAAGTTCTAAAAACTGGTTCAAGAGACTAGGATATCTTTACTGAAGCTGGGTTCATGTGTGGAAGGCAGAGGAGGGGAGAGGAGAGGAATGGGGTCATAGCTCATTTCTGGTTCAATGAATCATGATTTATCAAATGAATACTGAGAAATGTGAACCAAACCAATAGTATAATTCAGTTTTGAAAAGTTGCCCATACCTGGAATAGGTATGGGCAACTTACCTCGGAACCCAGCCCCTTGGGGCTTAAAACAGGTTGGGAGAATAACATTTAAATGCCAAATTCACCTCCAGACTTGACATTTAGGTGAAAACGTTTGTGCTGG
This sequence comes from Sceloporus undulatus, assembly GCF_019175285.1. Classification (NCBI taxonomy): domain Eukaryota; kingdom Metazoa; phylum Chordata; class Lepidosauria; order Squamata; family Phrynosomatidae; genus Sceloporus; species Sceloporus undulatus. The sequence goes on along the minus strand of NC_056523.1, from coordinate 30,714,596 downwards.
GGCTGAGGGCCCTGGGAGCTGAGACCTGCCAAAGTCTGGAGGAAAACAAAATGATCTCTTTCTTCCTAAGTTGTCCATCTCTATTTAGATCTTGGGGGAAAATGAATTAATTCAGGCACCAAAACTTTCTAAAGGTTTGATGTCTGAATTAATTCATTTGTTTCCAGTCCCTGCATACTAATATGGAAGTGGAAATGAAGCAGATTAGACATCAAACAGGCTGGCAGTATTTGGAAAAAATAATCTATCAGTGTATGTAATCAGTTCTTTATTATTTTGTTTGAAAGTTGTAGATGTTTAAGACACCCGGTAGGCTGTAGAAGGATAATAATTTAAGAACATCTCAATAGTACCCAAAAGAAATTTAGGCCATAAGCAAGGGAAGGAGAAGAGCTCGTCTGCCAGGCTCACAGTACCGACTGTAATAGGTCATGACACCATTTTGTCATGAGGTTTGGCAGGGTTTTCTATAGAAAGTTCATGAGCTTTATTTAGCAGGGATACCAGGCAGTGAAAGGAAATGACAACTTTTTAATGAAAGGGAATATTTAATGATGTTAATGGCACTGCAGATATAGAAGGCAGTAATGGTGCAATTAATAATAAAATAAGTGGATATCTTGACAGTTTGCTCAGACTCCAGACAAAATTATGGATACTTCCAGTTCTTGTATCCTTCTATTTAAGGTTACCTTAATTTAAGGTTAAGCTGCTGTTTAAAAGCCCTGCACTGATTATGGTCTCTGAATCAAAGAAGGAGCCAAGACTCCTTAGATGTTACTGGGGCTGCGTCATCTTGCAAAGACTGCACTCTAAAAAGAAAACAGGAGAATGTTACTTTGAGAGATCACAAGAAAATGTGTTTTGTGCTAAAGGATTAAGCTGACATTGTGTGTGATATAACATGCAATGATTTGTTTAACATGTAATGAAGAAATCGAAATTGAATCTCTCCCTGCATCATGCTGAGTAAGAGGCCCATTCGGCAAGAAACTGTCATATTAAATTTTTGTTGTGCCTCCAGACCCCTTTTGATTCCTAAATCTTCTGGTGAAGACTAATCTAAAATCAAAATGGTTCAGGGGCCCGCATGCCAGAAGTGGTCACATTTGTAAAAGTTCAATGAACCTGCAGAAGGAGGTTGAATGTTGTTGCTTTATTACAAAGCCTGCAGCCAATTCACCTGCTGGTTTGCTTTTGGCTTGGGCTCATAATGTCATGTTGTGCCTGCTTTGCCTTCTTTGGAGTTGGCTACAAAGAGTGTAAAAATATATGAAGCCCCTTCTGGTTATGTACATGTCTAATTTAACAAGCACCCAACCTACACCTTTCTGAAAAACAACTTGAATAACATTTTGAATATTAGATACTTGTAGTTCAGCTTCCTCTTCTCATTATGGTCTCTAAAAGACCAACTCCTGCTATGTAGAAAGTTAATGCCATCTGCCAAAAATAAGTCGATCTAGTTATCCAACTAGTTTTGTAACCTTCCTTTCATGTCTATCTGGCCTTCCACCAAATTTCTCCAACGTTTTACGGTTTATATAATCCAGCACCTTTGAATTGCCACGGCAGGAGGTCTTCAGTCTCCACTGTTGTATTTCACTGCTTATATAACAGAACAGTCTTTAACTTTGTACCACAGTTAACACAGAATCAGCTCTTTCTTTAAAATTCAGTTCATATGCTCAGCTCTACTGAAAATGAATCCACCCCTCCCCATGCATTTTCCTATTCATACTGGATATATTAGTTTCCATTATGAGGGTTCAGTGGCAGGAGTTGCTAGCTAGTATACTTAAATGGCACTGATTGAACATGAGTCAATAGTGTGATGCAGCAGCTAAAAATGCTAATAAGATCCTAAGCTGCATCAATAGGAGTGTAATGTCTAGATTGAGGGACGTAATAGCACCACTCAAGTCTGCTTTGGTCAAGCCTCACCTGAAATACTATACAGTGCTCCCTCCATTTTTGTGGAGGATCCATTCTGGACACACACACCCCTGCGAAAACAAAAAACGTGCATATTCAAGCCCCATTGGCTTGAATGGAGGCACAGGCACACCCCATTTTAACTCCCTCCATTCAGCCCCCGTGGATGTTCAAGGGGTGTGGATCCAAAGTCCACAAGAATGGAGGGAGCACTGTATTGACATGCTGTTGTCAACATTAGCACAGTGCCCTTTTTTAAAACTCTGGCAAAGTCTTGAACAGGGTGGGGATTGTGCCAGATGTTGTTGGACTGCAGGTCCCAGCAACCCGAGAGTGGAGTCCTCACCAATATAGTCAAGAGAAAATTAAGTCAACACTAGGCCAGCTGAATCCAAACAACTGAGAGCATAGGAAAACTGGAAATTATTTATTACTACCCAAACCCTAAAATAACTTTTATAAAAGGGAATAACCTAAATTCCTTGTAGTAGTTGTTGTTCTTGTTGTTGTTGTGTGCCGTCAAGACATTTCTGACTTATGGCAACCCTAAGGTGACCCTATCACTGGGTTTTCTTGGCAGAATTTTTTTCAGAGGTGGTTTGCCTTTGACTTTCTCTGAGGCTGAGAGAGTGTGGGTTTCCATGGCATAGCAGGGATTTAAACCCAGGTCTCAAGAGTCATAGTCCAGCGCTCAAACCAGTACACCACACTGGCTTGCCTTAGGGATATTGTACCTTAGGGATGTTGTATGCTGCTTTGATTGTTTTCACAAAAAGTGGGATATAAATAAAAGTTTTATTATTTATTTATTATATGCTAAATTGAGTAAGCTCCCCATTCATTCTGCTCATGATGTTAATAATGTTCCAGAAATCTACCTAATCCACTTTCTGAATACATCTAGATGTCCTTAAGGTTAAACATGTATATTATTTAAGTTGTGGAGCTATTTTCTTAATTATTTTAAACCTGGTGTGAGATCCTCCCTATTCAGTTCTTGTATAATATGAATAGTTTTTCAAAAAACAAACTGTACAGTTTTCTTTGAGATAACATCTAGCAAAGGATGATAAACATCCAAAAATCTTTTTTCACATTCCATTCTCCACACATCTATTTCAGACAGAGTAGATTTGCATTTAATGTTCATAGCAATGTCCTTGCTTCTCTAATAAAGCTCTTTGCTACCCTTTGCTCTGAAAGCTACTTTTTCTGAGAGTGATCCTTTTTCCAAGCTACCCATAGTTTTCTGCATTTTTAAGGATTCTCTCAGGTTTGCCTCTGCTAATCTTAAGTATACAATGAGTGTTGCATTTCAAAAGATTATAGAAAAAGTCCAAATGCCAGTTAGTGCCAATAGCAAAATACTAATGTTTGTGGCCATAATCTTAATCAAAACAACACACCAAAAAGAGATTAAAAAACAGAGAAGGAAATTTTTGCGCTGAATTGCAGTTTCTTCCTTTCTTATCTGTTGACACAATCATTTGTGCTTATGTGTGAAAGTTGATAGGAGTAGACTGGTTAAAGAGGAGACTGAAGTACAGCTATTACTTTATTATTACTTGTGGGCAGATTGCAGTGCTTGGTTATCTTTCTTCGAGAGGAAACATAATCAAAGCCAGGCTTCCTCAGCCCATTGTATTGGTAGGCAATGCCTATTATTTCCACCCCATATTTCTATGCCTGCTAAGAATGGTGGAAGTAGTAATTCAACAGATTCAGAAGTAACTAGTTAGAAAAGGTTGGTGTTTGTTTGAACATCATATACCCAAAATAGGATTTTTCAATAAGCATGTGAATAGATGTAGCTGTAGCTGTATAAGATATATTTGTGTTTGTCTTTACATTTCAGTGTTCTGTCACTTGTGGACGAGGGCAGAAGTACCGAGACGTTTATTGCATGTCGAAAGATGGGAAACATTTAGAAAATAATCTTTGTAAACAACTGGCTAAACCAAATATGCAAAGAAAGTGTAGAGGTGGCAGGTGCCCAAAATGGAAGACAGGAGACTGGGGACAGGTAAGGTATAACATCCTTATTTTTTCACAAGCATGGCTATTAAAGGGAGGAGGCTTGTTTGCAAAGGCCAAAAGGCCTGTTTTCCTCCAATTCTGGTGGTGTCCTGTTCAGATGACTCACAACCCAAACCCATTCTGGTGTGAACAGTCTGGATAGCATTCAGCACCAAAACTGGGGTATAACACCCTTAACACACATTGTAAAAACTTACCTCTTATTCCAGCTCTTCTGGCAAATCCAGAGCCCTTTGTTCCTGTAACACAGTGGCTGTCTGCATAATGGTCCCCCTGAACTGCCTGGTATGTCCACCACTGTTGCCAGTTTTAATCTCTGAGGTCAGAATGAGGTGCTCGGCCATGTGATCATTGCTGGAAGCCACATTCTTGCCTCAAAAGTACGCTATTAGCAATAGCAGCTGACACACCAGGCAGCTCAGTGGAACACCCTAGACAGCTCAGTGGAATGCCCATGTAAACAGCTGTAAACAGTGTGGGGATGGAGAACCAGGTAATGGGGGGATGCCAGGATAATCCAGGCTGGCCCCTGAGGTATCCTGGTCAGTGCAGATAAGGCCTGACTTGAGTTTTATAAAGATCATAGAGCTAGACCATCTGCTTTGCTTGCCAAAGGTCACAGTTCCAGTTATCACCAACATTTTTGTCAAGGGATTCAGGTTGATCTTCATAAGGACAGCCATTTCCTGTTGGAATAGACAAATGAGCCATATTTGTTATAAGGTAACATGGTGGTGGTTTGAGTGTTGGACTATGACTCTGGAGACCAATGGGTGACCTTGGGCAAGTCACATACTCTCAGCCTCAGTGGAAGGTAGTGGCAAATCTCCTTGGAACAAATCTTGCCAAGAAAACCCCATGATAGGGTCACCTTCAGATTGCCCTATGTTGGAAACAACTTGAAGGCACACACAACCACCACCAACAAGCTACAGCTATTTGTTTTTAACAGGATTTTCGTTTTCCAGTATGTTCATGTTTTTTTATCTTCTGGGAAATATGGCTAAACCCCTCAACCACATTCATTTAAGACCAGAGAAGCATACAGATTCCTCAATGCCATTCTCATGCTGAATGCATGGAAAGGATCAAGCCCTTCACAGCTTCCCACATGTTCAGCTTAATGTGAAACCAAGCATACACAAGCAGAACCCCTTCCACATTGGAAATGAAGGCGCAATACAATTCTCTATTTTCACTTTCAGCTTTTTGTTACAAGTCTTCTTTGGTTTTCCAGCAGAGGGCCATCTTCAGCCCAAATGCTCTAAACAGGGGGCTTAGCTATCAGAGGTGATGCTGCCTGTAGTATTTCTCCATTGTGGAATATGAAATTTAACGCTTTCATCCTGTAGTTTGATATAGAGAATTGCAGTCCTACACATGGTCGGAGGTGGAGCAGTAAATAGGGTCTCCCACTGCCTCAAGCCAAATGGTATAGTACTCAAATCCAGCCAACTTATTTTGGCACATTGAGGCAGAAAATTCAACAAGCGTGTCTCCCCATCCTTGGCAGTGGTAACAAATCAAATTACAGCTTTAGCAATCACCACTTTTTTAATGCCCCAAAATCTGCTGTCTCAGGCAGCCACCTCAATCTTGGCTGGTGAGAGAACTGGTCCTGACTACTTCCTTGCTGGGAAATATGTCACACTGAGTGCAGTGAGGCTTACTACTAGACACGTAGTGAGATCTTGTAGCACCTTTGAGACTAACTGAAAGAAAGAAATTGGCAGCATGAGCTTTTGTAAACTTCAGTATACTTCCTCAGATGGATTTGGTGGAGTGGAAGCCAGGTACCTGGCATCTGAAGAAGTAGACCAAAGTCTACAAAAGCTCATACTGGCAATTTCTTTCTTTCAGTTAGTCTCAAAGGTGCTACAAGATATCTCTACATAATGATTCTACAGACTAACACAGCTATATCTTTGAATACTAGCCAGCTAAGTGGGGATATTATTGTGCTGCTCTATTTTACTAATTCACTTATCAATCCTTACTGCTGAATCTTCCATCATCATTTGATGAAGAGAGAAAAGAGAGCTTTTGGGCACTTTTTTAAAAAGGGAATATGAGAAATGATACTACAAAGAGTATTAACCCTGTCCCTGTGTTTCTTATACCCTAGACCAGTGGTTCTCAAAACCTTGGGGTGGGAACCGGGGGGGGGGGGAGGCACAGAAGTTAATCAGGTCAGGCATAAGACTTGGAGGCCCTGATCCCTCCTCCTCTTTCTCTTCCCAAACTTTTTGCTGTATAACACTTACACATGAATTTAGTTAAATATTGAATTTACTTAAATAAAACTACTCTAATTTGAGCAGTATTATATCTTTATAAAATGCTGAAATATGGATATAGATGAATGTGTGAATGAAAATATGCATATTAAATAAACAATATTTTTATTTATACACTACATGGGGGAGGGATGACATCCGCATGTAGTTGTACAGGGGGTCCCAAGGGTACAATGTTTGAGTACCACAGCTCTAGATCATTAGTTATATCCACACCATGGGCATATATGTAAGGAAGAACCATTCTAGCTAAAACTCCAATACAGTGGCATCCCTAGGGTTTGGTGTCACCTAGTGTGGTAAGTCATAGTATCACCCCCCCCCCCAATCGATGTCTTCCCATACCACTTCGTACAGAATCCTTAATAATGCTTTTTTTACACTAATGTTACTCGTAAATCATAATTCCCATGCACCACTGAATCTAATACTAATAGTCGTGACATAAACAACTAGCAAAATAAAAATTACACCTTCAAATTACAATATCATATGCACAACCTAAATATATTTACATATACAGTTGGCCCTCCTTATCCACAGATTTTTTTTATCGACAGATTCAAATATCCAGGGCTTGAAATATATTTTTAAAAAGTATAAATTTCAAACTTCAAACCTTAATTTTCCATTTTATATAAGGAACATAATTTTTCTATGTCATTATACTTAATAAGACTTGAGCGTGCACAGATTTTGTTATGCACAGGGGATCCTGGAACCAAACCCCAGCAAATAACAAGGTTCCACTGTACAAAGTGGAGGTTTGGTTAAAATGTGATATTTAAAAAAAAATTATAAAGAATAGTTGTTTTAAAAAATTCAAATTTTACTTTATTTTTAAAAAATTAAAAATTTTGAAATTTGAAAATTTAATTTAAAATATTCTGGGGCCTCTCCTTTCTCCTCCCACTGAGCTTAACCCACTCCAACCATCTCTTAAGACGTTTTAAAAAGAAGCACATGAATGCCAGAGCCCGTTTCTGCCAAAGGAACAGTGATGTTACCCTTCTTTTAGGGGATCACCTGTTGTGGACTGCACCCCACTAGTGATGTCACTGCTCTAAAATAAATATAAATCGGTGCTACTTAGTCATGCTAAAAATTAAGGACATTGTGGAACTCATTCTGGACAGAAGGTTGAAATCTAGGACATGTCTTGGAAAAGGAGAATGTCTGGTCATCCTGGTACCAACCCCTAGGTCACTGGTTATCTCCACACCATAGCCATGTCTGTAAGGAGGAAGTACCATTCTGGCTAATATAGCACTGTCCTTTTAAAAATAGATTTGCCTGGAGAAGATCAGGACTTGTGGTTGCTAAGCAACTGTAGGCTGCAGGAAGGTGCTGTGTTAAGCAACCTGAACCACACAAAATATCTGGACCTGTGTTTCATCAGTTGCTATGTGGGGAGGGAAGGGTGAAAGATGAATAAGAGAGAATTACACAGGGAGGGAGGGAGGGCATGAGTGAAGGACAAGCAGAAGCAGTGGATAAGACTGTTGTTCCAAAGAGGCAGCATTAGGCTATTGATCCAGTGATGCCTGGAAAGTTGAGTATCTTTACTGCAGCATGATTCTGTCCAGGCCTTGTGGTGTGTTAACATACCAATTATTTGCTGACCAAGAGAGGAGGATGACAACACAAGAGCAAAAGCTGATTTCAGCCTGCTTTCAAGTACCTTCATTTTTGCACCCTCACTTTGGTCTAATCTACACTGCAGAAATAATGCAGTTTCTGGGGTTTGTAGTTTGTTGTGGTGCCAGAACTCTCTGACAGAGCAGGCAAAACATCTCACAAAACTACAAAACCCAGAATTCGACAGCATTGAACCATGGCAGTTAAAGTGGTGTCAAACGTCATTATTTCTGCAGAACAGATTAGAATAATAGAATTGGAAGAGATCCCAAGGGCCATCCAGTCTAATCTCCCAACTATGCAAGCATACACAATCAAAGCACCTCTGAAAGATGGCCATCCAACCTGTTTGAAAATCTCCACCACACAACACAAGAGAAATTAGACCTTTCGCCAGCATCTGTGGCTGGCATCTTCAGAGTAATGGCTATTGTTTCCTGGTCCAGCTCTCTTCCTCATAGCTCAGGATCATTAATAAGTTTTTAAAATTAAGGGAAAGCAACTTGAACTGGGGGGGGGGGGTAAACTGGATTCCCTGGAGACCAGCAATTCCCCTTCCATACCAGAAGCTGATGCCAGGCCTGGTTGGTTGTCCTTAAGTTAATATGCTGATCCAGTCATTCATCACTTGTTTGGGACCAGTACTTTAAATTGAATGTATTTAGCTGAGTGAAGAGTTGTTAGGTGATGATAAAATCTTAATGGATATCTATAGAGCTCTACAGGGAACTCATAGGCAGAATAATGAGATCAGTCTTTGTGAGACTAAATCCTTGTCTGCATAGGTCAGGATACTCCAGGGGCAGCCCAGAGGATCCTGGCTCCACAGCTATCTTGACCTGCCCCCATTATTCCCACATCACAGCAGCTGTCTGCATGACTGTCCCACTGGGCCGCCTGGTGCATCTGCCACCATGCACTTTTGAGGTCAGAATGAGGTGCCCAATGATGGTCACAGAAAGAGTGACCTGCAGTGGCAGCAGATGCACCAGGCACCCCAGTAGGTTACGTGTGCAAACTGCTGCTGTGGCAAAGGAAACAGATGGCTCCAGATCTCCCTGGTACATTATTTTACTCCACTTTTTGAGGCTGGTATAGTCTAGTTCTGGTGTGGAACATCCTGGACATCATCCAGACTGCTTACACTAGAGTTAGGTTATGAGATGTGTGTTGTCTGAACAGGAAAATGCAAGAATGGGGGGGCAGGCCTTTTGGCCCGTGATAACAAGGCCTGAGATCTTGCTTCAAAATATGGAGAGACAGGAGTTTGACATGGTGTTTTTGGCCATGGGCTTTACTGCAGGGATGGGAATCCTGTGACCCACCAGATACTGTCCAATAATACCTGGAGAGCCACATGATTCTCACCCCTGCTTTCATGCTTCTTTTCTCAAAATTGCAACTTACCATGAAAACAATTTTGTAGCTAATAAAAAAAGGCAGGCCAGTTAACATGTATCTGTAAAATACTTGAACTGATATAAAAATTGATATTCTCAAATTTCTAAGAAGCATTATTGATAACTGGATCTGGTTCAAAAAGAAACACAAGTTAATAAATGTATAGTATGATTTATAGCATATGATAATCTGTTGTGACTTTGCAATTAAATATTATGATTGCTGTGCTCTGCTGGTATATACTTAGCCCCATTGACATCAGTAAGGGAAGCATGCTTAGCAGGATTGCAGCTAATCTGTATGCTAGCATTCAATCAACAGACAGGCTAGTGAGGACTAGTTTTTGATGGCTTTGTTCTTCAGATGGTGTGTATTGAAATGTCTGACACCTTTATAAATATCTGTGAGTGAGACCAATTTAAGCCATCTGGTGATCTGGCCATAATGCTGCAACACTGCTGTGAAATTGTGGTGCGGTTTTGTTTACAAAAATACATCTAGTCTCACCCATTGAGAACTTTCTTATGTGCGCCATCAATGTTGCATGGCAGTTCCTTATATAGTCAGTCTAGAAAGAGATACCACCCATCATGGTACAGTGCAATGGCACATTTTATCCAACTTTGCCTCATTGGAATGTTATGTCTCTTTGTGCTAGATGATGTTGTTGATGAAATATTTTTATTAGCTGGTGCAACATATTGCTCACATAATATTTTCTAAAATCTGTTCTCTAGACCTCACAGAGAACTGATCATTTTGAAAAGAACAGTTGCTAATTCATACTGTATGGTCATATTGCTGTTGTGCATCTTCAAGTTGTTTCCGATTTATGGCAACCTTAAGGCAAACCTGAATCCCATTGCAGGAGAAAGGCGGGATATAAATCCTTGAAATAAGTAAATAAATAAAAACCTTGGCAAGATTCGTTCAGAGGAGGTTTGTCATTGTCTTTCCTTAAGGCTGAGAGCATGTGAGTTGCCCAAGGTAAAGATAAAATTACCAGCTTGGTAAATGAAGGGAATGCTGTGGATATAGTATATCTTGATTTCAGTAAGGCCTTTGACAAAGTTCCCCATGACATTCTTGCAAACAAGCTTGTAAAATGTGGGCTAGACAAGGCAACTGTTAAGTGGATTTGTAACTGGTTGACCGGACGAACCCAAAGGGTGCTCAACAATGGCACTTTTTCATCCTGGAGAGAAGTGACCAGTGGAGTCCCACAGGGCTCTGTCCTGGGCCCAGTACTGTTCAACATCTTTATCAATGACTTGGAGGAAAAAATTGGGGGAATACTTATCAAATTTGCAGATGACACCAAATTAGGGGGAATAGCTAATACTCCAGAGGACAGGATCAAAATTCAAAATGACCTGAATAGACTAGAAAGCTGGGCCACAGCTAACAGAATGAACTTCAACAGGGAGAAATGTAAGGTACTGCACTTAGGGCGAAAAAATGAAATGCACAGATATAGGATGGGGGACACCTGGCTTAAGGAGACAACATGTGAAAGGGATCTAGGAGTCCAAGTAGACCACAAGTTGAACATGAGTCAACAGTGCAATGCAGCAGCTAACAAGGCCAATGCAATTTTAGGCGGTATCAATAGAAGTATAGTGTCTAGATCAAGGGAAGTAATAGTGCCACTATATTCTGCTCTGGTCAGGCCCCACCTGGAATATTGTGTCCAGTTCTGGGCACCACAGTTCAAAAAGGACATTGAGAAACTGGAGCGTGTCCAAAGGAGGGCGACTAAAATGGTGAAAGGTCTGGAAACCATGCCCTATGAGGAATGCCTTAGGGAGCTGGGGATGTTTAGCCTGGAGAAAAGAAGGTTAAGAGGTGATATGATAGCACTATTTAAATATTTGAAGGGATGTCATATTGAGGAGGGAGCAAGCTTGTTTTCTGCTACTCCAGAGACTAGGACCCGGAGCAATGGATGCAAGCTGCAGGAAAAGAGATTCCACCTCAACATTAGGAGGAATTTCCTGACAGTAAGGGCTGTTCGACAGTGAAACACACTTCCTAGGAGTGTAGTGGAGTCTCCCTCCTTGGAGGTCTTCAAACGGAGGCTGGATGGCCATCTGTCGGGGATGCTTTGATCTGGATTTCCTGCATGGCAGGAGGTTGGACTGGATGGCCCTTGTGGTCTCTTCCAACTCTATGATTCTATGATTCTAGGTTCCCAGTGAGGTTCATGGCTGAGTTGGGAATTGAACCCTGTTCTTCAGAGTTGTAGTCCAACATTCAAACCACTACACCACACTGGCTTACCTACATTCAAAACTTACTATCTATCAGTAGACAGATGGGCTTCATAATGTCTATAGTGCTCTTCACAAGCTTTTGTTATTGTTAGCTGGCCTCAAGTCAACCACGACTCATGGTGACCCTGTGCATGAGACATCTCCAAGACCCCCTGTCCTCCACCGCTCTGCTTAGGTCCTGTAAATTAAGGCTTGTGGTGTCCCTGATTGAGTCTATCCATCTAGTATGTGTCTCCCTCTCTTTCTGCTGCCTTCTACTTTCCCTAGCATTATTGACTTTTCTAGTGAGTCATGCCTTCTCATGATGTAGCCAAAGTACGACAGCCTCAGTTTCATCATGTTTGCTTCCAGGAAGATTTCAATCTTGATCTGTTCAAGGATCCATTTGTGTGTCTTTTTGGTTGTCTGCAATATCCTCAGCACTCTTCTCCAGAACCACATCTTAAATAAGCTGATTTTCTTTCTGTCAGCTTTCTTCACTGTGCAGTTCTCACATCTGTACATGGCAATGTGCAATACAATGGTTTGGATGATTCTGACTTTAGTGCTGTATTGTATATCTTTACACTTTAGGATCTTGCATAGTTCTTTCATCTCCATAATTGGTTTGAACTTCCCTTTGAGTTCCCAGATCTTAAGGAAGAGGTCTCTTGTTCTTCCTTTTTCGTTGTTGTCTTCTATTTCTCTGCATTGGTTATTATAACAGTTTTCTTTATCCTTGTGCACTAGTTGCTGGACTGTTGCATTCATGGGTCTTGTTTGGTTTCTATCTGCCTTTTCTTTTGCTTCTCTTTTTTCTTTACTGCTTGACGCCTTTCTCTGTAACACAGTGTTTCTTCTCTTCTTTCAGTCATGTTAGTGTCTTTTGCATTCTTGTTTGACTATGTCTTGGCTTCTGTCCATGTTCTTCTGGGTCCCGCTCAAATTATGATTAATAGCACAAATCTATTTCTTACATGGTCTGTAAATTCTCATGATGTTCGAATCATGTTTTTTGATGAGGTGTTTTGTTTCTTCCTTGGCTTTACGCTATTTTGGATATGGTAGTTTATGATCTGTTCCACAGTTGTGTGCCTGGTCTATTTTGGCTAGATGAGTTTCTCCATTTTTTGCTTCCAATTCAAGGAAGCAAAAGAAAAGGCAGATAGAAACCAAACAGACCCATGAATGCAAAGGTCCAACAACTAGTGCAAAAGGATAAAGAAAATGTTATAATACCAATGCAGAGAAATAGAAGGCAACAATGAAAAAGGAAGAACAAGAGACCTCTTCCTCAAAATCTGGGAACTCAAAGGAAGTCTATTCAGTTTTTTGTATTTGCCATCTAGTCATGACCATGTCCATCGTCTCTGCTGGTAGGTATGAAGAGTATTTGCAATGAATAAGTTGTTGGCCTCACAAAATTCTATCAGATGCTGTCCTGCTTCGTTTCTTGTCCAATCTTCCCACTGCTTTGATTTTTCTTTGCTTCCAGCATTAGCATTCCAGTTGCCTATGTTAGCATGCAATTTTGTGTTGGTGTCTTCTGGAATCATTCATAGATCTCTCCATTACAGCTTCCCACGTCCTATAAATTAAGCCTCCTTGTGAGATGAAATTGATTTCAACCGCAAAAGGTTAATTATTTTTAAAATGTTCATATTTTTTGCATGGTCTAGACTCAGTGATTGTATTAGGTCTTCAAGCTGCTGTTGCTCTGCCTCTGCTGTTCATTTATAACAGGGTGTGTGCAGGGGGGGGGGGGGGGGGAGACAGTGCCCCTCCTAAAACCAACAGAGGGGCATCCCAACCACCTCTTGTGCTCCCATGAAACCCACCCTTTATAGCAAGTTGCCAGTTGTATGTTATTTCTGGGAGTGTGGTGTGGCTTGAAAAAAGATGCATGTCCATGAACATCTTGTTTAAAACAGGAGTGTGTGCATGATGTGTTCTGTTGTCACTGTACTGCTACATTTAACAGCCTGGAATGTACTTGGTAGCAGGAGGTGGCAGCAGCCATCAAGATTGGTATGAGATGCATGCTGCCAACCAAGTTACCCACACCTGAAGGTTCGCCACTGAATATAGTTCTTCTGAAACTATTCTGGATTCTTCTTTCAGATCATCATCATCATCATCATCATCATCTTGTTTATGCCACACATTTTCCCTGAAATAGGATTCTAGGCAACTCAAGGTGGTTTAGAATATGGACCAAGTACTCTCCTACTTCTCCCTCTGTCACATCTTCCAAAGTGAACATTGTGGTACTACTGATGCTTCATTCCCCCCCCCCCAACTAATTAACAATCACGCCTGCTTCTATTTTCAGAACTTCTTTTTACCTCCTATCCCCATTATAATGGAAATATTCAAGATGGGAAGGGGGAGATGTCTCTAAAGGCTATCACTACCTTATTGTTTCGACTCATTAATAATAGGAATAATTCTTCTAATTTTATTTAGCTTCGCCCATTGTATCAGTCCTATAATAAACCTCTGACATATTACAAGGAGGAGGACAAAACCTCTTTCAAACTTCATTAAAGAGGAAACTATTTTGTGTACTAATTCTGGATTTTGCTATCCAACTATTATGAGGAATGCAGAGATAAACAGTGTTATTAATCACAATAGAAAGCCATAACCCATATGGGAAGCATTTGCATCAGCCTAGTGTGGAAATCAAGCTGTTTGTGTTCCACTTCTTCAAGTAACAAAAAACTAACCTTTCATAAATATTATAGCCTAAGGAATGTCCACAGTCAGCATGTTCTTTTGGTCTACTTGTTTTATAGGTACATTGAGACTAAGGAATACAGTATAAGAGAAACTCGTTTTTACATTTCTCCATAAAAGATGGTACTTTTTTACTTGTTCCTTACTGTAAGTGTAGGAAAATGATGTGAATTTTAATTTGTACAAATGACTATTTGCACTGAACCAAAGAGTTTGTTTTACAAATGTGACATTATTGGGGGGGGGGGGGGTGTGTGCTGTTATTATCATTCTTATATGAAGAAGAGCACTAAAAAAGTAATACCTGCAAATGACTAAATATTTCTCTTTCCAAGTGTCTTATAAAGAACACTTTAAAATATTACATTAATAGATTATAAATTACAGTTCAATAGTTCTTGCATAATTAGTAAGGCCTATCGAATTCTTATCTTCAAAAATGCTAAATGTCATCTTAATAATATCAGCTACAAATGTTTCCGCTAGAAACCTTCTTGACTTTTAAATCTTTTCTCTCTACATTTAATTATCCTCTTCTAGACACACTCAAACTGCCTTTCAGGTACTAATGAATATATCACCCATTGCCTCATTCAGGCAGTAATTCTATGGAAATTTACTAGGAAGTAAATCAAACTAGAACAAGGGACTTACTCCTTTGTAAACATGGGCTGCAACATGTACTTAGCAGCAATATTGCATCCCATTAACTGTAAGTGAGCTCTGTATGTTTGATTTGCATGTAAGAATATCTACACATTGTAAACAATATGATTCTTAACTTTTAGCTAATTACTATTAAATTAAAAACAAAGATCATTTGAAAAATTGCTAGCTTTCATTACAAGTAACTTTAGACTGAATATGTTGTGATGATAACACCAAAGCAACTATCAGAGGAAGATGTAATAAAGCAGAGAGGAAACTGGAACACACATGCTATATAGCAGGTATTCCATGGGTATCCCATAGGAAGGAAGAGGAAGACACCCAGTTATTTTATAATGTGGCTGTGATCCCACCTTATAGTGTTTCAGTGAGTCTGCACTGCAAAAATAATACAGGTTGACACTGCTTTAACTGCCATGGCTCAGTGCTGTGAAATACTGGGATTTGTAGTTTGGTGAGATAGTTAGCATTCTCTGCCAGAGAGCTCTGGTGCCATAACAAACTGCAAATCCCAGGATACCATAACATGGGGCCATGGCAGTTAAAGCAGTGTCAAACTGCATTATTTCTGCAGTGCAGATTCAGCCCCTTTCCACCACTAGGCTTTATCGGCAGATGCAGTAGCATTCAGTTTTGCTCTTTGCTGTTCTTGCAGTTGTGTAAATCTTCTTTATGTCATGGAGTTGTTGAAACCAATTGTGCATTAGGAGAGGATCCTGTGACTAAAGGGTAACTTTTGCAAGCTCAGATTTTTATCTATTTTACTGTGATTGTCACTTTGCTAGCAACCTGGAAAGGAGAGCAGTTTCTACAAAGAATTTTGTACAAAGAGCTATGCATTGAACAATCTAGTAGAAACTGATATGCTTGCACATGTAAATCTTGTACTTTCCTCTCAAAAGTGGGATCCTGTGGCTCAAAAGAAGGGCAGTATTAAATTGACAGAAGTCTAGGTTGCTGCCTATGTCAACAAATTTTAGGCAGCAGTACTAAATAACCTAAAGGAGCCAGATACTGGCTGATCTTGGAAACTAAGCAGGATCAGCCCCAGTCTTGGATGGGAGACCACCAATGAATAGCAAGTTCTGTAGGATATATTTCAGAGAAGGAAACTGGCAAAACCACATCTATGTATTCCCTGCCTAAGAAAACTTTAAGAAATTCATGGGGTTGTCATAAGGGAACAGGAAACCCATTACTGGGGAACAAGCAACCTGGTGTTGCATGGCTTACTCTCATTTGTACAGTTCAGAATTAAAGTCTGTGAAATCACTATGTAAAGAGATCTTGTAGCATCTTTGAGACTAACTAAAAGAAAAGTTGGCAGCATGAGCTTTTGTAGACTAACGTCTAGAGATGGGCAATGTTTTTGACACTTACTTTTTCTCCTCATCAGTGTTCAGTGTCCTGTGGGAGAGGTGTTCAACAGAGAAACGTCTTCTGCCACATTGGTACTCACAAAACAACTAGAGAGACAGAATGCAATCAATCCAGCCGACCAGTCTCTGAGCAGGAATGTCAAACAGCTGAGTGTGCTACCTACAGTTGGGAAACAGAGGATTGGCAAGATGTAAGTAGACAAGGAATATGGTAGAAACCATGCTGTGCATTAAAAATTGATCCAAGCCTGGTATTATTCACTGATGTGCTTGTTATTCTTTGTAACAGAGAGATCATTGGTTCAAATAACAAAAACAAAACTGCAGGTTGAGTCTGACTTATTCAAAAATTCCAAAATCCACAATTGTTTACATGGATGGCTGAAATAATGACACTTTTGCTTTCTGATGGTTCAGTGCGCACAGACTTTGTTTCATGCATAAAATTATTTTAAAATATTATATATAAAATTACTTTAAAACTATATTTATAAGGTATATAAAAACATAAATAAATGTCATGTTTAGACTTGGGTGCCGTCCCTAAGATAGCTCTTTATGTATATACAAATATTCCAACATTTTTAAAAAATCTGAAATCCAAAAACACTTCTGGTCCCAAGTAGTTTGGGTAAGGGAGACTCAGCCTGTAGTACCAGGTACCTAGATTTTTTTTTTTTTTTTTTGATGCTTCTGAAACCACATTTATGAATCTTTGATAATCTCTTGAAAAGATGGTTCAATGCACTACCTGCATCTCTTTATTGAAAAAACAGGCTTAAAGGTTTCTCAATAAAGAGCAGTGGATGGGTTAACCTCCCCCCACTCCCACCCCAAGGATACATATAATAAGATCTTCATATCTTTGTCCTGGTATTATGACTGCTTGTTTGTGTTTGTTACTTGATTAAATCTAGCTGCAGAAAAGTCTTCTTCATGATACAAAATACTCCATCCTGTATGCCAAAGGTATTACAAGAAGAGGTGGGCATGGCATATTTCTGGCAGAGACAGTGGCAAACCTGTAGAGCTCAGTTAGCACTCAAAAGGCTGATCGGAAATGAACTTGGGCTGGTTAGGTTGGTTCTGCTTTCTTCGCTAGGGACATTTGATTTTGGCATGAAGGCATGCATCAAAGATATGCTGCCATGAGCAAGTGGCAGCTAGATCATCAGAATGTCAAGCAAACACTGAGCACCAAGTTCTTAAGGGAACACCAGGACATGTTTAAAACCCTATTAATGCCACTGTCTTGATTAATTAATTAAAGCAGGAAGCTAATTTCCAGAAGACAAAATGCAGAGCTTTTTAATAGGATGTATTTGACATATCAACTGTAACAAGCAGACTGTATAAGGAGTAATTTTAATTATTGCCATATATGGTAAGTATATAGCATCCTACCCCACCCCCCTCCCCTGGGAATAATTTATTCTGCTGATGCAGGATAATAGATGAGGTTGTTTCTTCTATAATGGGAGTGCCTCTTTATAGCATTAAGCAGGATATATAGATATATATTATAAAGTAAATTGCAAATGCAAAAGTTATTTTGATGCATGAATTTAAAATAAATAAAGACACATCTGAATTAGCCTAGGGAAAATCTAGAAATGACCACTTTCTATTTGTGACTACCTGAAAATAGTTGTGATGTGCTTAGCCAAGCAGGTCTAGATATGCTAATTCAAATCCTCAAATCATTTGTGTAGTTGGTTTCCTGAGCTGGATCTGGTTGTAACTTCAGGTCTCCAAATCACTTTGTTACTGCAAAACTGGTGCATCACTGTTATAAAATAAGTTCTGTTGGTAGTAAATGTTCTGCAGGCGGTTTATAGCAGAGAAAGCATTTCAGTCCTTTAGCTGATGGGGTCCACTGTCCCCTCACACAGCTGGTAGAACTGGACCCCATAGCAACTATTTCTAAATTCAGACTATCTCATAGCTGACATTTCTATGGCTGTCTTACATGGTCCCTGAGATGGGGTGCACCTTCTCCCAAGGCAAAACCCTTGGAAGATGGACTTTCAAGGTTTATATAGTGCAAACAAAGGGCAACAAGGAAGGGACATAGCAGATTAGTAGAACACATGCTTTGCAAAATATCTCTCTAAACAGGGCTGGGAAAGACCTCTACCTAAAAACCATGAGAGCTATTGCCAGGCAGAATATACAATATTTAATGGATTCATAGTCAGACTCAATATAATAGAGGTTCTGATGCAAATATTGATAAATCAGTATACCATAGTGGAATCCAGTGTGTGTTGTTAAAAATGAAATACAAGTAGAGGTTGAGTTTCCTTTATCCAAAATGCTGGAGATCAGAAGTATTTTGGATTTTGAATTTTTGAATACAGTGGGCCCTCTCCTTATGTGGGGGATCTGTTTTGGAAACCCCCCTCCCCCGTGTAAGGGAAAATCTGCATATGCTCGCTCCCTATAGGAAACAATGGGGTGCATGTGCACTGGCACATGTGCCACTGTTTATATTGTTGCGCGGTTTCCACATAAGCAGGAAGCAGCATATAGCGCACCACCATATGGTGCGGGCGCACTGTATTTGGATATACATAATAAGATACCTTGGAGATGGGACCCAAGGCTAAACATTAAATTCATTTATGTTTCTTATATACCTTGTATATATAGCCTCCAGGGAATTTTGAACATATTTTAAATAATTTTGTGCCAGAAACAAAATTTGTATAGACTAAACCATCAGAAAGCAAAGGTGTCACTATTTCTGCCACCTATGAGGACAGTTTTGGATTTTGGAATTCCAGAAAAAGGAGACTCATCCTGTACTGCAATTAAGCTTCCCTGTAAGCTGGTGCTCTCAAAGTCTTTTGAACTACAATTTCCACCAACCCTAGTTAGCTTAGCTGGTGGTCAGGAATGACAAATGGTACCTTCCAAAATATCTACAGGACATCAGATTGTGGAAGGCTGCTGTAGATGAAAACTGATAAACAAAATGAAAATATTTTTGCTTTTTAAAAATTGTTTCCACACAGTCTGCTAAAATTAGTTCTAGCTGGAAGAGAGTCATAAGAAAAGTAATCAGCACAAGTTGGGAACAGTAGGGCAGGTGAGGATCAGAGTAACTTGTCACAATTTGGGCATTTTATAGAAAAATGATGATTTTTGTGATGGCATAGACTAGAGCAAGGCATTATAAATAAAGATCTACACAAGTCATGATTTCACAGCAGATTGGAGCCAAGATATACAGTTCATGATGTTCCTAATATTTTAAAATTTTCTAGTTTGGTTTTATTTAAAAGTGTGTGTGGGGGTGTATCTAGATGAGGACTTTAGAGGAACTGTTAAATTTATGAAGAAGCTTAATTCTTTCCTTTCCCAGCCATGACTACTACTCCAAAATCATCCCCTCCCAACAGCAGTAAATAGAAAAATATGGCTTAAAATGGGGGGAGGATAATAATTTATAAGAGATGATATACACACTGAATAAACTTTTGACCCAAATCTATAGGCTTCTTTACCTTACACCCACCTGCTTCAAAGTAATTTTAGAAACGTGAGGGGAATTTTGAGTTAACTGGTAGTTGGCATGTTCTGTTAAGATTATGAAATAAAGCGAATTCCATGCTAAACTTACTGCTCCTTGTTGCATTCTTCCAGTTGTGTAAAAGTATTCTACCTCCACCCTTTACTTGCTAAACTCACATTTCTGAAGACAGGAAAAAAAATGTGCAAGGACAGTTCCTGTTTCTCCAAAATCTGAAATAATAAAGTCTTCCTCATAGCAGGAATATATGTGTGTGGGTGGGTGGGTGGGTGGTTAAAACATGAGCTCCTGCCAATTACGTTTTTCTGTCACTGAGTTTGCCCTTCATTTGGACAGTAAAACTCACATCATACAGAATAGAAATTGTTATCTAATCTGGCCACCCACACCCCCATACTACTGTGGAAGCTGGAACTAATTTAAAAAAAAAGTGTTTTGCTATTTTTCTGCAAGTTTAAGGTCCAGAAATGCTGCAACCCCAAAATAATAGTAGTAGAGGGTTAACAGAAATTCCAAGCAAAGATATGTATTCAACTGATGTAAATTTCAGGACTTGAGCAGCACTCCACCAGCTCTGAGTCCACTTCTTTCTGTCACCATTAGCTAAGCAAGGAACAAAGAAAGACTCAGCCTTGCATTGTCGATCTCTAGTAGAACCCCTCTCAAAAGGAGTGTCTGGTATCAAAGGTCACGCCATGCACATTTAAGTCATCAAAACTAATTCAGGTAATACACTTAACAACTACTTGAAAATTAAGTCACTGAATTGCATGCATTTTGCCAGACTTACCACACTGGAGTGATCAGCCTCCAAAGCAACTGTTCCTGCCCTGTTTTTCTCCCTGTCTCTTTCTCTCTGTCTCTTGCTCCCCATTTTTTTGTTATAACTTTCCACAACTGGAAAGCATTAGATATCCCTCTCTTCCTCCCCCCCCCCAACATACTGCCCACCCTTTTGTGGGAGGTGAATGTTTGATGGGTCACGCTGGTTTTCTAAAGCTTTCCAGGCTCCCCCTGTGCTATTTGTGCATATGAGTGTGTGTGTGTCTATGCTGTGTAAATCTCAAACATGTGACAGAATAGACTACAAGGAATGTCTTTTTTATGGGGGACTTTTAAAACCCTAATATCTTATTCCTCACAAAAAAAAAAATTAAATGGCACGCCAGACCTCGCACACTTAATCCTTTATATCTCATTACTAGCCGTTCCCAGTTTAGGCCTCTCCTTTTCTTTGAGAGTAGGGGGTGGGCTTGGCTCATAGACTGCAAAAGCCAAGGGGGAGGGGACACTTTGTCTCTCTTGGAAATAGTTTGCCAGATATTTATTGAGAAATGAAGTACAGGCTGAACTGAACAGGCTGGTAGTAAATCCATGCAGAGGTCAAAAGCCCTGTTGGAAACAAGGTTACAACTTCATTAATGCCTAAACTTGAACCTCCGTCCTTTCCTAATTTCGTTTTCCTTACTCTTATTTACAGTCTTTGCAGAATATTGACATGCCCGTTGTGTTGTACTTCACTTTTTTAAAGATATAATGCAGAGTAGCTTTCTACATACAGTAACAATTACAGGGAGTTATAGGGAACATATAACACCCTTGTTAAAACAGCTTCACTGGCTACTGATTCACTCCTGGGTAAAATTCAGAGTGCTGGTTGTGATCTATAAAGCCCTTTGCAGCTTGGGTCCAGACCCAAGACCATATCTCCCCATACAAACCTGCCACAACTCCAAGATCTTCATGAGAAGGCTTTCTCTCAGTGCTGCCACCATCACAGCCTCACTTGGTGAGGACACGAGAGAGAGCCTTCTTGATGGCTGCTCCCAACCTCTGGACCCCCCTTCCATGGAAGTCTAGACTGGCCCCCTCCCTGCTGGCCTTTCTTCACTGGCAGGAAAAAATGTTTCTGTTTAAACAGGCTTTTAATGTATAAATAGGGGAATTTTTTTATTGGAGATATTTTATTTATTTTTAAAACTTTTGGTTTTAAAATTATTTTAATGTGCTTTATGAGGGGATTTTAATTGCTTTTACATTTTGTTGTAAACAATTGTTGTAAACAATTTTAATTTACTATTTATGTAAGCTCCACTCTGGGAGGAAAGTGGCATAGAAATGAAATGAAATGTAATAACTAAATAAATGAGGATTTAAAGGTGCCTATGCTGTTGTATGAGGAGAAATCCAGAATCCAGTTGAAAAATACCATACCCTCCAACTGTTTTAATTTGAAAGGGACAGTCCTGATTGATCCTGTTGTCCCACTTTTTGAGGCACTTTATAAACATCCCAGGTTTTGTTTCTCCTCCTTCCACTTTTCGCTTTTGCCCTCAGCTTACTTCAGTTGCTGCAAACTGAGTTGAAAGTGCAAGAGCAGTTCTCAGTTGAGTAACTCAGCAAAGGGAGAGTTCCTTCCTTGTAAACTGAAGTGAAAGCAAATCTTTTTTTATCTTGTAAACCTGTTTTAACTTACTATGTTGAATATGTTTTCAGCACTCTGGCCACAGCATTTTGGAGCTGCTGAAGTTTTTGAACAATTTCCAAAGGCACTTGCATATACAGTCCTCCCTCTGGTTTTGCAGAGGATCCATTCCGGACCCCTCTTCCTGTAAATTTGTGTATATTTGCATATATTCAAGCCTCATAGCTTTGAATGGCCACATACTCCTGCGTGCAGCCATGTGCATGTGTCACAGGCACGTGCAACATTAACTTTAATGGAGGTTGCCCCTCCGTGAATAATCAGAACCACAGATCTCAAGTCCGTGAAAATGGAGGGGCAACTGTAGAGTGTGTTGTTGTTATTGGGTGCCTTCAAGTCAATTCCAATTTACAACAACACTAAGGTGAATCTGTCACAGAGTTTATTTGGCAAGATGTGTTCAGGGGAGGCTTGTCTTTGACTTCCACTGAGGCTGAGAGAGTATGACTTGCCCAAGGTCACCCAGGGGGTTTCCATGGCTGAGTGGGGCTTTGAACCCTGGTCTCCAGAGTCATGATCCAATACTCAAAACACTGTTTCACACTGGCTTGCAGAGTGTGTTTCAGTAATCTAGTTATAGTGACGTGTTTGGATTACAATTTATTTGGAGAGTGTGTTACAGTAATCCAAATAGGATGTATTCAAGGCTCTATAGTCAGATCCAACATCTCCAGGAATGAGTGCAGGGGGAACACTAGTACCGGTGCAAATGTACTCCTAGCTACTGCTGAAACCTGGACATCCAGGCTCTCATTTGTGTCCAGGAGTACACTCAAGCTATGATCCTGAAATTTCTTCAGCACAGGCTGAATTCCTATCTATTGACAAGCCTTTTGACTTACCAGGAGAACTTGTGTCTTGTCTGGATTTAGTATTAATGTGTTTATTTTCATCCAATCCATTGCTGACAGTAAACATGGTTTAATACTTAGACAGCTTCCTGGAATTAAATAGAAAGGTGAGGTAAAGTTGGATATCTTCAGCATACTGGTGACACCAAGCCACCAGTCCCCAAGTATCCTTTCCCAAGGCTTTCATGTGGATTTTGAGTAGCATAAAGAATAAAGCAAGTAATGAGGCCAACGGCCAGGTGTCAAACATTGACATTTCCCAGCGCTTCCTTCTGAATTTCCCCTTCAAAGAAGGACCAGAACCACTGTAAAACAGTGCCCCCAAGTTACACGCCAGAGAGGCAGCCCAGATGGTACTGAAAGAGGTTCAACAGAACCAGGGACACATCCCCTGTCCAGTTTGCTGCAAAGGTCATCAACCAAGCTAACCAAAACTATCTCTGTCTGATAGGCAAGTTGCAATCTGAAGCCAGATTAAAATGGATCTAGATAATCTATCTCATTCAGGAATCGCTAGAGCTGGGAGGCCACCACACATTCTTGCCCCCCATAAAGGGTATTGAAAACTAGCCCGTAATTCTCCAGAATGGCTGTCTTTAAGAGCCAGGAAGGGCACAGGTCCATGATGGCTCTCACCTATCCAAGAGACCTGTCCACACCCTCAAGCTGCACACATTGAATAATGTATATAAATGAAATAAATAGTCCCATTTCACAAAAGCAGCAAAAAGGCTTGCTATTAAAGAACAACAAATTTATTCTGGTATTCACTTCATTGGGAATCCATCTGGTGCAGTGAAACACTAGTACATGAACACTTATGTCATAACTGTGGTAGGGGCTGAACAGACCACCTCTAAGGGGTGGCCTGCAGCCACCTCTTTCTTCGCCAGATCGGGGCCATGGCAACCACACACTGTGCCCCTGATCTGGCTTTTCTGCTCATTTTTGCACTGCAGAAAGGGCACAATAGCCACTGGCACCACAGCTTTTTGGCACTTCTTTGGCGCTGCATCATCTCGGTCTTCTGAATAAGAGGCATTGCTCACCACTTGAGACAGGGGTTGCTAGATCTCAGATACTGTGCTTGTCTGAAGTAGGCATCACATTTGTGGAATTCACTTTTATATGAGGCCCATGAAAATCCATTATTTTGTCCCCCAAACCCTGCCCTTAATTTACACATGACGTTGATTTATATAATCCAGTGTATATGGTATTTTTAAAATATGTGTCTTGTTGCAGCAGCTGCTGCTACGGCTGCTATTCCATTGGCATGGCATGTTGTTCAGGAAACTATTGGGCCATGCATGATCTTTCTTTATCATAAAATTTCTACTCACTGTAATATAATCAAGAATGAGATCTGGAATAATCTTAGGTTATTTTCATGAAATGTCACTTCAATCATTTCTTACATTTTCTGTGCATGAAAATCATGAGAAAGGGCACACCAACAAATAATATACTCTTTTCTTCCAATTTTCTATATGGTGTTTTAGACCAAAGCGTACTATTATGACATCAGTCATGAAAGAAGGCCTTGAAGTGAGAGGCAACCTCTTGGGTTTGCATTTTGTTTACAAAAAAATCCCCACTTGATCTCTATTTTTATTATTATTATTAACCTTTATTTATGAAGTGCTGTAAATTTACACAGCGCTGTACATGCAATCTTTTCAGTTAGATGGTTCCCTGCCCTTGGGCTGAGGGCGTGTGAGAAGGAAGAAAGAACAAATTTGAAATGGATAAAATCAGCCCACTCTTTGGACTTTCTCCAAAGACGTTCAGCCGCTCTAGAGCAGGAGCGGAGAAACTTAATGTTGGGGGTAAGCCAGGGCTGAGGTCTAGTCTTAGAGGAAGAAGTGCGTACAGAGACAGGGGCAAAATGGTCAAGAGTTGAGGAAAGAGTGGAGTTAAAGAAAGACATAGCTGAATCAGCAGAATCCCCGAGATTTAGGCAGAGAGATGAAACCAGGGTCAGACCAAGATGGTTGAGTCAACAGATTGAAGATCAAGAAAATGGCGTTGAATAGTATGGTGAGGAGGAGGAGTATAAGTAAGAGAAAGGAGATAAATGATGATAGTGGAAAGTCAAGTGCCAGGTAGTCAGAAATGGCACAGTTTGCAGCAAGAACTAGGTCAAGACAATGACCAAGAGAATGAGTTGAAGAGTTGGAATGTGGTTGGAGGCCAAAAGAAGCTAGCAGAGAGTTAAAGTGAGATGTTGTAGGGTTATTGGAATCGTCAACGTGGATATTGAAGTCACCTAGGATCAGAGTGGGGACTGAATCTGAAAGAAAGAATGTCAGCCATGATTCAAAGTCTGAGAGAAACTGGGTGGCAGAGCCAGGAGGGCGATAAATAACTGCGACCCGGAGCTGTAGAGGAGAAAAGAGTTTAATAGGATGAAACTCAAAAGAAGAGAAGTGATAGCTGGGGGGAAAAGATAGAACTTGAAATTGGCAGGAGTTAGATAGCAAGATACCAACCCCTCCTCCTCGACCCTCAGGACGACTAGTGTGGGTGATGGAGAGACCACCAAAAGAAAGGGGAGCGGAGGTAGCAGTATCATGGGCTGGGAGCCAGGTTTCGGTGAGAGCGAGGAGGTTAAAGGATTTAGAGAGAAAAAGGTCATGAATTGCTGTTGCTTTAGGGGCAGCAGAGCGGCAGTTCCAGAGGGAACAGAGGAAGGGAAGCAGGGAGACAGGGAGAGGCCGGATGGGGATCAGGTTAGGAGAGATGTGTGGAGCCATGGGAAGGATGGGGTTCACAGAGAAAAGAAAGAGGTGTAGCTGGCTCTCTTTCAGAGGTGGTAAAGGAGTTTGAGGGCTTTACAATTAAAGGTCAACAACAACAATAACAATAATAACAAAAACAATAATAATATAGCCAGCTCAGTCCTTCTGGGGACGAGCCCGATGCAAGCAGGAAGTTCTTCCAGGGAGCACCGGTTATACTTGTCCTTCTTCCTGTGGAGAATTCTGGGACCAGCAGGAGAGTGAGATGGAGCCAGGTGCCTTCTGAGGAGGGGAGCAGTAATCCCCTAAGAAGCTGATTCTTGGAGTTACTGTATTTTCTGGCATATAAGACTACTTTTTAACCCAGGAAAATCTTCTCAAAAGTTGGGGGTTGTCTTATACGCCGGGGGTCGTCTGATACGGCAGGTGTTGAAACTTCTGAGCCGGACTGGAGAATCTGTGGTCGCCGCATATGGTGGGGGAACCTCAAAAACAGCTGTGGGGTATGGAAAAAAGAGCCTTGTTTGCAATACCGCTCTATAGTCTTGGAGACAGGGAGGGCTTGGGCAGGTAGGGAGAGCTGACCAATCCAAGCAGGCTTTGTATACAATAAGTTTTCCTGCTAAATATCTGCATGTCATAAGCCTTTGAATTAAAATTACCATATTGAAATCAAATCTGATTTTTTTTTTTTTAAATTTTATTTGGTGTGCATTGGAAGAGGAGTAGTCTTATACGGCGAGTATATCTCAAACTCTATATTTTAACTGGAAAAGTTGGGGGTAGTCTTATATGCCCAGTCGTCTTATACGCCGGAAAATATGGTAATTTACTACAGAATGCATGGGCAAGGCTGTATTGAACAACTAGCAGTAGTTGCATAGTCAGTAATTTTAACAGACTATCAAGTGATAATATAAATTTAGTGTTTGCTTGAAAAAACAGAATCTTAGTGAACTAAGCTAGTTTAACCTGTTTAACTTAGCTACACGTGGCTAAACTACAGATAGGACACATTTGAGCTGTTCTGAATATTACATCTTATGTCTGACCTTTTGGCAAATTATTCTTTTCAACCAATTGTATGTGAGTTTATTACATTAACTAAACATCCAGAACATTCTGACATGCTTTGTATTACAACTTCTGCTACCAGGCACAGTAAAATCCCACTGTTTTTCAAATGAAAAAGCAAGTTGCAAAAAAATGGCACTGGTTAGAAAAAGCGGAGCTCAGGGAAAACCTGTGCCTCCTTTGGCAAGTTTCACATCTCCTCATGGAGACACGCCTCACATGTAACAATCCTGGTGTAGAGTTGCCAAATATCAGAGCTTGACCCCGAGTCTTCAGTTTTCATGCATCGTCTCCAGGAAGGGGACAAGAGTGCAAATTCTCCAGTTTAGGTGGGCTCAGCTGTTGACAAGTGGAAAGGGCTATGTATAAGTCTCTAGCTCAGCTAGTAGAAGAGCAGCTTGTTATAATTTGAAAGATTTCATTGGTCTGTTGCTGCAATGTACAAAGACTCTCTGGAGGAGCAGGTGCCTGTGTATTTACTAATTAACATCATCTTTTCTTCCTGATAGTTTTGGCGCCAGGATTCACCCTCTACTCTGCATCTACTGTCTAGATAGCAGCATGTAGAGTTGGATGACAAGTCCTAAGCAATGGTGGCAAATGTGTAACATTTAATGGCATCCCAGGAGCTGTCCCAAGGTCTCAGGGTTTGGTCTGGTATGAAGAGAAAGCCTAGCAAGCCTGGTTGATGTCTGCCAGTCACAGCTCAGGGAATGATGTGGGGGGCCTTTGGAAGAGAAAGGGAAAATATGAATCTTGCCAGACAGAAAATAGATACAGGGAGGATGGCATAGAGATAGGAGAAAGCTGTACTAGAGACAGGCCAGCCAGGTGGGGGAAGAACTGAATAGGGGGATTACTCACAACAACAAACTAATATTTGCGGCTGAGCATACATTCAGCAGGTAGCTGACTCTCTGATAATGTACCTTATTCTTAGGCTGTTGGCAGTGATCTCAGTTTGTTTTATTCAATTTGCTTTGTATTTTGGCTTGTGCAATGTACCCCCCCCCAAAAAAAATCCAATGGTTGCTACAAAAGGTAGTAGGAGAAGGAGTGAGATGTGTTTGTGTGTTAATACAGTGGGCCCTTGGTATCTGCTGTGGTTTGGTTCCGTGGATACTAAAAAATATGAATGCTGAATTACCATTAAATACAGTGGCGTGGTACAATGGTGTCCCTTATATAAAATTTGCTTTTTGGAATTTATATCTTTTTGGAACATTTTCAAGCCGTGGAGGGTTGAATCCATGGATAAAGAATCCATGGATACGAAGGACTGACTGTATGAAGTTGTACAGTACCCATGTATTAGCAACCTTCATCCCTATTAAAGTACACTGGGTAAATGTTTGCTTTACTTATTTGTTTTCACATAGAGAATTTGTCACCTGGCTGACTGTAGTTCTCTGAGGCATCTACAGTACAGAATTAATGCAGTTTGACAGCACTTTAACTGCTATGGCCCAATGCTATCCAGTTCTGGGATTTTTGTAGTTTTGTGAGATATTTAACCTTCTTTGTCAGAGAGCTCTGGTACCACAACAAACTGCAAATCCCAGAATTCTCAATACCACTTGCTAAAATGGAAATCCCGGGATTCCATAGGAAGATGCCATGGTAATTGAAGTGGGAAATAGTGCTATAATTATGTAGCATGAAAGGGTCCCAAGCCTCTGTCCAGTACTGAAGTTTAAACTTTTTATTATTTTTCTTATTTGTGGTTTGTTTTTTTAAATTTTGATGTATTGTTATGTATTTTTAACCATCTTTTACTGTTTAATTTTATAGTTGGGAGGGAGGGTTGGGTCAGGTTCTTGTGGGGCTTGTTGTTTTTATTGTTGTATATTGTATTAACTTTGCTGTTACCCGCCTTGATCCTCAAAGTGGAGAGCTGGGATATAAATAATAATAATAATAATAATAATAATAATAATAATAATAATAATAATTATTATTATTATTATTTAAAAAAGACCTCACAAAAAATAAGAAGGGCATCTGTCCCTTCATTTATTTCTTTAATTTTTTCACTAACTGCATTGCTGCTGCCACATGCTCCTCAACTTCTCTCTTTCTTTAATCTTGGTTTTTACAGTGTAGCAAAACTTGTGGCGAAGGGTCCAGATACCGTAAAGTGATATGTGTGGATCAAAATATGCAAGAAGCTGACAGTCTTCATTGTGATCCAAGTGAAAGGCCAGCTGATGTTGAGACCTGCAACTTACCACCCTGTGAATATATCTGGATTACCGGGGATTGGTCAGAGGTAGGTGTGTTGTTTGCCAAGGTCCACAGCCCTGTAAGTGGTTCACTGCTAGTCCTTGGAGCATTTTTCTGCTCTTGCTCTCTCTTCTTGTTTAATTTTCTCTCCAAGCATATAAATAGTGACAAGATTGAGGCAACAGTGTAGCATATTCCACTTGCCTTTGCAGTTCCCATTCGATTACTTTGTGGAATAGGCAGAAGTGATGGGCATTGGGATGCAGCTGACAGAAACCAGATTTTGGGAGAAAGTGAAGGGAGAGATGGTGGTGGTGGTGGTTTTGTGGGCAGCCCATAAACATGGAGGAAGCAATTGCTCAAAGGTAAAATCCAAGCCATATAGACCAAGTAGGCATTCATTTTCACAGTTTTGAAGCTTAGAGATAAAGTAATTGAAGAGGGCCCCATCTATTACATTATAATTCCCTGCTCTTTGTATGTATCTGCACCCTCTCTCTGAAGAGATCACCTAGCCTTAATGTACTGAAACAGAATAATAACCGAGTTGGATAACACACCAAATAGGTAAGATAACCTTTCTGCACACAGACAAGATTTCAATGGTCTTAGTTCTCAGTAGAGAGCTGCATGGCATAGTCATTTGAGTGTTGTGCTAAAACTCTGGAAACCAGGGTTTGATTCCCTGCTTGGCAATGAAACCCATTGGGTGACCTTGGGGAAGTCACATGCTTCCAGCCTCAGGAGAAGGAAATGGCAAACTCCCTCTGAACAAAACGTGGCAAGAAAACCCTATGATAGGTTCACCTTAGGGTCACCATGAGTCAGAAATGACTTGAAGGCACACAACAACAACAACAACAATGTTCTCAGTAGTCTCATCTTGGATGGAAAGGGTAGAAATTTTTTTAGAAGCTGGCTATATTTATATGATTGCAGGTGTTGCTCATAATATTTACACATTCAGATAGTTTCAGTCAGAGACAGAGCTACAGAGCCTCTCCTTTTAGTGCTAGCAGTATTTTTCCTCTATTCTTAACTTGATTCAAACTAGTATTTGCACTTTATGTTATTGGGAAATGAGAATCAAGAGATTCTATCAGAGATCCATGTTTGACTGGAAATACTTGGCTCCTTGGCTGTGAAAATTATCATAAAACAGACAAGAAAGCATTTGCAGAAATCTAGGTAGCATTACTGGGTGGACTTCATTTCTAGGCCTCTCGGAAACATGACTCTCCTTAACAGTCAAAAAGTGTAAAAGTCAAAAAGGGCAGTGGAAAAGTCTGGAATGAGGAAGGACATACAAAAATAAGGAACAAAATACATGTAGTTCTGTTTTTCTTTTAATTCCTCCTGTTTACTACTGATTTGGTACTGTTTAAATGCTTGCATCAGGTTGTATCTAATGCATCTAGGGATGCCATAACCCGGCTGCAGGCGGGGCAATCCCGCTTTTGGCAGTGCTGGCACGGTTCCGGTCCGGTTTCGTGCCAAAAGCAGGACTGCAACGCCTGCGGCCACCTCTGCCCCCATGCGTGCCTTCTTTATGGCCGTGGCTGCTCATGCAGCTGGCCGGCCACCCACTTCCGCGTCTGCCTCCTCCTTCTCCTCTGCCCCCTGCGCGCTCCCTCTGGCCAGCCAGCCACCCGCCTCCACCTCCTTCTCCTGCCTCCTCTTCCCCCACGCATCCCCCTGGCCTTTCAGGGCCACGCGCGATCAGCTGGCCACCCACCTCCTCCTCTGCCGCCTCCTCCTCCTCCTCCTCGGCGACCCTGGCCCTGGCCGTGCGCTGGTCTCAAATGGGAGCTGGCCCCTTAAGGAGGCAGAGCCTCAGAAGAAGAGGAGGAGGAGGAGCGAAGGACGACGACTCTGGGCCAGAGGGAGGGCAAAGGGCTCTTGTTGCCAATCTGGTGATTTTCACACCAAAATGGGTACTTTTCAGAGCCTTTGGTGTGATTTTGGTGGTTGGTTTTAATGGTAATTTTGAGAGTTGAATAAGTTCCAATTATTTTTATTCAGTTACGTTTTTATGTGCCATTTAAATTCCAGGTACTTTTCAGGGATTTGACTGAATATTTGGGGGATATATTTGGGGGGGGGGGTTGTGAGTTTTGGGCCAAACGTTTGGGGAATTATCTTCAAGGCTTGTTGGCAACACTCTTTGTCTTTGGCGCGAATTACAAAGCTTCCTCTTTGTAATTCGCAGGAGCAGCAGAAGGGGAGGGTGAATGGCCATTTCAGGCCTCCCTTAGTTTTCATTCTACATTTAATGTAGATTTTTAATGTATTTTCTTTTTATTGTATATTGTATTGTATTTGTACTTGTTTGCTATGTTGTGCACTGCCCTGATTGTAAGAAGGGCGGTATAAAAATAAAACTTTTATTATTATTATTATTATTATTATTATTCTTTTTTTCAGGGCAGGCCTGTTTAAGAGAGTCAGTGTGGTTTGAATGTATTTATTTTTTATTATTTTTGGTTAATTTTTATTATTTAAAATATCCAAGTCTCCCTTATTTTTATTTTATTTTTTTGTTATTTTTAGTCTTAATAATATCCAAGTTTCCTTTATTTTTTATTTTATTTTTTGTTATTTTTAGTCTTAATAATTGCCAAGATTCCCTTGTTTTTTATTTTATTTTTTAACAATGTTTTAACAATGAAAGTGATGATGATGAGGATGGTGATGTTGATATCAATCAGCTTCTGAGGCATGCGCATGCTCTTTCTGAAGGCGAGACAGTGTCACCTTCCAAAGTGTGTTTTTGGTGTATTTTTTGTGATTTCCCTTGACCAAGTAGACACTTCTAAGAAGTACAGTTGGCACAAGAAACCTGAAATGGCAAATCCACTTCTAGTGAAACCACCTTGACATGTTCAATATGCATAGCCATGTTAAACCATGCTAAGTGTTAAACCCAAGGGGTTTGGTTATGGAATAAGCCTCTGAAGTATGCAAGAGGCCATGTTAAATAAACCATGTTCAATGGTCAAATGTGCTGTTGTGCATGTTTTGGAATGGGAGGAGGGGTGTTTGGCCAGAAAGGGAAGTACATTTCTGCCATCTGTCTAGGAATAATGCCAAAATGTCCTCCATATTGATCATGCCTAAGAAACATGCATTTATAGTAACATTTTTTTTAAATCATCAAATTTTTTTGCGTGTCCTCCATTTTTAAAAAATGTGTCCTACGTTTGAAAATGTTGTCCTACATTTGTCCTACATTTGTCCTGGTTTGGAGGTCCTGACTTATGGCAACCCTAAATGCATCCTTATGTGAGTGATTCCTTGCTTAACCTTAGTGCAGGGGCAGGTGGATACAGGTCTGTTCCCACACTCCATGACCAGAATGATTAGGAAGCTACAGCCACATCATTCCCAACTACCAGTTCTTCTATTTGCATAAACTTTATGCTCTGCCAGCACTAAACAAGATCTTGGCTTATGTGTTAGAATCCCACTGAATAGTAGGCCAAAAGCAAGTGTCTACAGATTATATTAAGGCTTGGCATTAAAAATACAGTGAAGGAATACTCGGAAGCTGCAAGTAGTGCAGAACATGGCAGCACGGCTGGTCACTGGCGTTTCCAGGACCAGCCATATAACACCGGTGCTTAAAGACCTCCATTGGCTGCCTATTCGCTTCCGAGCTCAATATAAGGCGTTGGTTATCACCTATAAAGCCCTAAATGGCTTGGGCCCAGGATTCCTGAAGGACCGTCTCTCCCCGTACATTCCGCCTCGCACCCTCAGAACATCTGGGCAGCAACTCCTGAAGGTGCCTGGGGCAAGGTTGGCCGTTACGGCCAGAAGATCCTTTTCCACAGCTGCCCCAGCCCTTTGGAACATGCTGCCCATAGAGCTCCGCTCATCCACCACCCTGGCCCAATTTAGGAAGGGACTCAAAACCTTCCTATTTAATCAGGCATTCCCCGACTAAACATCCTATGGGCCTCCCTCCTCACTCGTGGCCGTGAGGTTGGGCTAAGGGGTTTTTATTGTTTTTATGAAGAGATGATGTTGTTTTTAACCTGTTTTATATTGTATTTGCTGCACTAAGGTGCATTTGTAAGCCGCCCTGATCTATTTGGAAGGGCGGGGTATAAATAAAATTTTATTATTATTATTATTATTATTAACAGTGTTGAAGAGATGCAGAGTGCCTTCCCTTTGCCACCAAACAAGTTCAGCCTCTCCCTCCCCACAAGTTAATAACATAAATGGAATTATTTCCTATAAAACATAAGACCATGTTTCCTCCAGGTCTCTTTCTGAAAATTAAACATGGCCTCTCACTTCTCTGTTATGTCTCTTGCAACTAGAGAACACACAATCTCTTAGAATTTCCATACCGGGTTTTCTGAACTCACATCCATCAGTTCTGTACAATTTAAACACTCCCTTTTAGCCAGAAATATAAGGCTTATGTCTTGCAAATGGATGTGGGGAATGAAGCTGTGAAGGTGCCAAGCTGTGGTTCTATTGGGACCTAGAGAACATAGGTCCAAGGCCCCAGAGACTGGGGAAGAAGTTTAAACAAGAGCACTAATACGGGGGTAGCCATCAAAATCCTTTTTTCAAAAATGTCTTTATTAGAGCAACTACTCTTCTGTGGCACAAAGCTGTAGGGACCCATACCTGTCATGTTCATTACCCTGCTTACTTCCTCAGGTATTCTGGGAATGATGCTCTTGTACATGACTTTCTAGAACAGGGGTTTTCATCCTTTGATTCTCCAGCTGTTTTGTACTTCCAACTACTAGAAGTTTCCACCAGCATGGCGAATGATGCTGGATTCTGGGAGGAGAAGTCCAAAACATCTGAAGGTTGAGAACCAGTGGTCTCAAACATCATATCATAGTAATCAGCCTAAACATGTATATAGGTATGTTTTTGAAAAAGAGCAGTGGCAGTTCTTGCTGCTCCCAGTATTGCTACCACACTGCAATCTGATCAGGGAAAGGCCAACTAATTGGTGCTGCAGGAAGAGAACAAAAGCCTCATTTTTCCTGCTAAAGAGACTGTGAAGTGTGGTGACACCAACTTTAAGTGAAAGTTGGTGTGAAAAGTTTTCATACAAGAAAGGAGGCACCCATTTGTCCCTTTCCTATCACCTAGTAAATTAAGGAGCAGGAGAAAAGAACAACTCCATTTTCCTTTCTTTCTCCCAGGTTTTCTCCATTTCTCTCACTCTTTAATGTAGTGAGAGCAAGCAGCCAGAGCAGTGGGGTGGGATGAGAAACAGCAGTGTAAGCCCCACAGGGCATCTTGCCCAAGGTCCACTCAGGCTTGGCATTGCCACTGAAAGCTGGTATAAACAGAAAGCTTTGAAAAGCCCACAGTCTTCTTATAGCTGCTCATTATAATTACATTCATGCCCATCAAGGTGCCTGTATTTGTTGGCTTTGCCCAAGAGCATTTTTCCCAAAGGGCTCATAAAAGCACAAGATTTCAGGACAGCCTGTCTCCCTGCCACTTCTTCTCTTTCTTTTATATTTCTTTCCTCTTTTCTCTCTCTCTCCACACACTCCAATCTGCATTTTATTCATGGTTAACTGAGAAGTCTGTACCCTAATTTGAGCATATCTGCTTGCAGGTTAAGTCTAATAATAGCAAGGTAACAATTAGCTTCTTGTGTTTTGTATTCCAAATATGTGTCCATAGTTGGCCCTGTTGTTGCAGAGAGGTGTGTGGTCCTGTTGTTCTAAGAAATGAAAAATCAATAAGACCCTGGAGTAGGGGAGAAAAGATTTAAGAAATCAGCTGACAAGTAAAAATAACAATTTGTTCTCATAAATGTGAGGCTTGGATTCATATGTTTTGAACAAATTTGAGCTGGCATTTCTTCCCCACAACAATGAACATACCTGTCAAGAGAAATCAGCTGCTTTCCAATGTCACCAGATCTGAACACAGGGAGAAACAGACCAATCCTGGCTTGTTCCTTCTGCATCCAATGAAGAAACATTTCACACCTGGAAGGAAAACAACAGCACTATTGCTGACCTAGCAGAAAAGGGAAAACTGAGGCGCAGAAGAGAACTAAATCATTAAAAACAGAGGCAATGCATTCATGTTATAGTCCCAAAAATAGGGTTGAGAAAATCTAGCTGGCCATTAGGCATTTGCATGAGCTCATTGATTTCCCCCATGTTCTAAATATAGATTATTGGAGAAAATGGTGTTAATTTGTATGTATTCAAATGGGGGTAGCTGGCAGTATTTCTGCACTGTAGTTGTTATGTGCCTTCAGGTTAACAGTAGCTTATTATTATTATTATTATTATTATTATTATTATTATTATTATTATTATTATTATT
>NC_056523.1:30648035-30679003 GCF_019175285.1 Sceloporus undulatus | reverse complement strand
TCTTGCCTGCCTCTCCCCATGGATCGAGGCAGCAAACAACATTAACATACCACATCAGTTAAAATACGCATCAATTTACAAGGACATACATACAGCTTAAAAGGACAAGATATACACATATTAAAACAATCCATATTTAAAAGTCATCATTTAAAATTCACAATTTAAAAATCATCTGGGTAAGCCTGCCAGAAGAGTCAGGTCTTTAATGCTGTTTTGAATTCAGATAGTGCATTCAGCTGTCATATCTCTTCTGGTTTATGGTAAACCAAGCATAGGGTTTTCTTGGCAAGAGGAAGTTTGTCACTGATGTCCTCTCAGACTTGTCCAAGGTCATCCAGGGTGTTCTGATAGCTGGGTGGGGATTCAGACCCATATTTCCCAGAGCCCTGGTCCAACACTCAATCACTGGCTCCTGTATATTTCTGCACTATTCTCCACAATAATGTTGCCAGGGTCTCCAAAATAAATTATCAAAACAAGGAACAGTTCTGAAACATTTTCTAATTAGCTTAAATTAATATTGTCACAAATTTGGGAGTAAAGGAATGCTGTGATAGTGATAAAAGAGAATAAGTGGGAAAGACAGAATAAATAAGAGCTGGTGGCAAGAGAATGTTGGGAAGTCTTTCTGGGGTCCCCATGTGGCCCTCTGGTGCTCCTTGGGCTGTCATGTCACTTTCCCATTTCTTCTTCCCATTGTTGTTTTTGGCCCTGCTGATCACTGCAATTCTGTCCTTGGGTTGAAAAATGTTAGGATAAACTAGGTAGATTTGTAAATCAGTATACTGTTCCTTGGCCATTTTACTTCTGTTTGCTGGCCCCGTACCAGAAATGGCACCCTTTCCCAAACAGCAATATCAAAGCCAATATAATAATCTATAGCACATTCTTTTCTTTCAGCCACTGCAGATCAGTCTTACAAACACAGTCATCCTTTGATTTAAGTCCATGAGACATTGCTGTCCACATGAAATGGGGCATTTTTACCAATATGACTTGCTCCTAGCTCTCAGTGCTGAAAAGGGATGTGTATACTTTGGAAGAACATTATCTTTTGCTTTTGACATCACAAACAAATCTTCAACTGCTTATTTCTGCAAACACTTTGTTTCATTTTGATTTGGCATCCCTTGGAAACATTTCCTGTGAAAGCTTGTTTCCAGATTACAGTCTGCAGTTCATATGCTCCCTGGCTTTAGACCGTAGAGAAACCCCAAGATATCCAAGCCATCATTAAATTACAATATATCCCCTCACAATCTGAGTGTGTGGTATGAGTAGATAAGGGTAGCAAAAGCATAATGCAAAGAGAAAGGACTAGATCCCTTTCTCACCCAGTACTTTAGCCAGAGCTTAGAGAAGTTACTTTTTTGGAATACAGTTTCCAAAAATGACAATTCTGGGAGTTGCAGTCCAAAAAATGAAGACATCAGACTTCATTTATCTGGGTCCTTCCAGATGTATTGGTCCATAGCCCTCATTAGCATTAACTACGATAGAAGTTGTAGGCTAAAAAAATATTTGAATAGACCTGAGAAAAGCTGTAATATACTCACCTGCTCAAAAATTTTCTTTGTTGGCAGATAATAAAAGTGTTGGGTGGTGGATATGTTTTAAAAAGTTTATGTTTAAAGATATATTTAAAAAACAAACACACTTAATTTGAGCATCTGTAACCTAACACTTGAATTTCTTTTTTCCCCCAGTGCTCTGTGACATGCGGCAAAGGCTACAAGCAAAGGCTGGTTTCCTGCAGTGAAATTTACACAGGGAAAGATCATTATGAGTATGGTTATCAGAACACAGTCAACTGCCCAGGCACACAACCACCCAATGTGCAATCATGCTATCTAGGCGAGTGCCCAGTTTTGGCATCGTGGAGAGTTGGAAATTGGGGAAGTGTATGTTCCTAATCTTTTTATTAAAACTATTCATTATTAACTTTAATATGTGCCCTACTCTATCCTAAGAATTCAAAGGCCATGATCCAAGATTATGATGGTGGAAGGTAAGGCTCCAGCAACATACTTATAGGAAGTAGCAGATGGGCACTTTTTCACAACAAGAACAGCTGGGAGATTGTTGACCACAGTTTTGTCTTCCTGGCCACTGATACTGTTGGATCACGAGCAGTAAAAACACCTTGCTACAGTCTGCCCACCCTTGTCATAAACAAATAAGATTGTGAAAGAGCTGCGTTCACCACTGTACCTTGCTTTCTTACATTTCTCTTTCTTATCTGTAGATTGCCCCACAAACCAGCCCCTCACTTAATTTTCCACCTAGTATCTCCTAATATATTGACCAATGCACAGTAATGGCAGCAACATTCTTTGCCTGCGGCAAAGACTTAATCTTACTGTACTTGCTCACCAGACACAGAACCTAAAATTTGCCTTTCCCTGCTGTATCTGCATTAACTTCGGGTGGCTTAGAAAATTTTTGCTCACAGCATACAAGTCATACAAACAGTTGCTATAACTATTCCCATCCATAATGAGGGTCAATGGAAACTTTTAGCAACAAATGAAGGAAGATAAACTGTTGGGACCAAAATTTATTTAGAGCAAAGTGGTCCTTCGTGTGGTCTTTTGTTGCTTGGAGCATTGGAATTTCTGTACTGAAAAAAATAAAATACCGCTGACATAAATCCTACTTTCAGTGTCACAGACAAATTTTACTTTCCTTTTAACTCAGTTGGAATGCCTCTGGTGTTTGTGTGGAGTTCAGAAGGATCTAATCTTACTGTGACCAATTGTTTGTATTGCTTGGGTACAAAAATAAAATCCAACCCATATGAACTTCAGAAAATACCTTTTTCTGACAGAACTTGAGTGAATTTCATAATTGTAAAATAGATTTTTGCCTGGCTCCATGCATTATTCAGCATAGTTTTTGTGTTGCTGTTGTTGTACATCTTTATGTGTGGGGTAAAAAGTAAGACCTCTACACTGAAATAGTGGAGCAACCATCTGCAACAATGTTTTGCTTGTAATGCTCCTTCTTTTCTTTAAGTAATTATTACTGCTTTGGATATAGAAGTCACCTTCAGATCTGAATGAATTCCTAGTACCCAAACAACTAGGAAGAATGTGCTCTTCCAGCTGTTCATGGATAATAACTCCCCATGTTCCTCTACATTGTCTGATTGGCTTGGACTGTTGGGGGGATTTAGACTGCCCCTAAGGGGTGGCCTGCAGCCCCCCCCCAGCACCAGATCGGGGCCACAAAAACTACATGTCACAGCCCCGATCTCTCCTTTTTGCACCCCAGAAAGGGTGCCATAGCCGCTGGCATGCAGCTTTTCCATGCTTCTTTGTTGCTGCGTCATGTAGACATAGTGCAAGAGGAGTGCCGTGACACTGTGCGCTATGTGGTGCAGCACACGGTGTCATGCCAGCCTGGGGTCGGAGGTGTCATGTGAACACCATGCTCCGACTCTGCTCCCAGGCGGGCCTTAATGCCTGGGCTGTACAGCCCCTTACTTTCTAGTAATGTCTGGAGTACCTAGGATTCAGATGACAAACATTACGCTGTTTTCCACCTGAATCCTAGGTACTCCAGATGTTGAGTTTTCTCACTGAGAAATGGGGAATAATGTTATGGCTCCACTGGCCAGGATACTCCAGGGGCAGCCCTGAGTATCATGGTCCTGGAGCCCAAGCGGTTTGGTTGCTGCAGCCTCCCTCAGGAGCAAAGACAGGTGGCTTTCAGGGCAATCTGTCAAGCCCAAGAGCTAGCAAAGTCTGACTGTGCTGGAAGGTGTGTAAACAGTGTAACTCTACTTTTTTAATTTCCCTTAGTCCCTGCTGAGTCTTATCTCCACCTTTCAGGAAAGATCATTAAATTCCCTTCTTATCAACCACAGGAAAATGAGAATTTACTAATCTCCATTAATGTCAACAAAGATTCATCCATCAGATGTGCAATGAGTTCTTATTGGCCTCAAGCCCATTAGGGTTTTATGATCACATTAGGGTTTAACGATAATCTCAACCTCTCTGTACCACCAGATTCTCGGGCTTGTTTGGTGGGGGGAAAGGAACAAGGCCTTCTTGGTGTCTGCTCCCAGACTTTGGAACTCCCACACCAGGGAAGCCAGGATGGACCCATCCTTGCTGTCCTTCCAGTGACAGGTTAAAATGTTCTTATGTTTCCAGGTCTTTACAAAATGGTGAGGCTGGGGTCTTTATGCTGTGTGGTGCTTGTTTTGAACAGTCTTTTTTTTTTTAGGGTCTGCATATAGTTTTTGTTTTTATTCTTTTTAATGCATAATATTTTGATTGTTGTAATATATGATTGTTTAATTGTATATTTCATACCTTCATTTGACTTTTGTAATGTGTTTAATCTGTATTGTTTTAATATGTTGTTAGCTGCCTTGATTCCCATTATTGGGAGAAAGGCAGGATATAATAATAATAATAATAATAATAATAATAACTGGCATGTAAATGAAGCAAATGAAGATTTCATGAAATATATATTTCGGTTTCTTCTCTGTATTCTTCTCTGTTTTCTATTTTCTTTGTACACACTTTCTCTCTTAGGCTGCAACTACACTGCAGAAATAATGCAAGTTGACACTACTTTAACTGCCATAGCTCAGTGTTGTGGTACCAGGGCTTACAAAGGAGGGTAAATGTCTCCCAAAACTACAGTTCCCAGGATTCTGTGGCATTGAGCCATGGCAGTTAAAGTGGTGTCAACCTGGATTATTTCGACAGTGCAAATGAAGTCACATGGGAATCAAAGTCCCTTTGTTTCAGTGTAGGTGGCTTTATATCCAAAACTAGCTGATAACTGCTATTCTGACATAGGCTCCTGATTTTTCATTCTACATAGAATGCTTATTTCCTTAGTATGCAGTCTTCAGGGATTTAAATTTTGCAAAACACACACCAAAAATAGCACTCAGCCTGTAACATCCTCATTGCCATTTATTTCTGTTAAGGTTTACTTATTATTATTATTATTATTGTGATTATTGTTTTATTAGCCTGATAACCAACTGAATTTTGTTTCCTTTGTTTTTCCAGTGTTCAGTGAGTTGTGGAATTGGGATAATGCACCGGTCGGTTCAGTGTCTTACAAACAATGACCAGCCAAGTACTTTGTGCCTTGAAGATCTGAAACCTGAAGAAAGAAGGGCATGCCACAATATTCATGACTGTAAGGACCTTTGCAAATGATTTTAATAATAATATATAATAATAATAATAATAATAATAATAATAATAATAATAATAATAGCATTATAGAATCTTGAAGCTGGAAGGGGCTGCAAGGGACCTCCAGTCCAACCCCCTGCCATGCAGGAATACACAACTACAGTTGCCCATCCCACCTCTGTTTAAAGACCTCCAAAGACAGAGAGTTGTTCCCCCCACAAGGCAGTATATTCCATTGTTGAGTAATTTCAGTAAAGGGGAAGGGGATCAGGTCCAGCAGTTCTCTCCCTCTGAGCCTGGACCATGGCAGATGGACTGGAGGGAGGGCTCTCCTTCCTTTAGGCCAGGCCTGATGGACCTGGCAAGCCTTTCTCCCCCTCTGAGGTTTGATGACGTCAGATAGCAAAGGGAGGGCTCATCTTCTTATTCTAGGCCAGCCTGATGTAGCTGGCAGGCCTTTCTCTCCCTCTCAGCTGGATGATATCAGATGGCAGAGAGGGCTCATCTTCTTACTCTATGTATGCCTAAAGGAGGCCCCAGGCATATGTTGGCATTTGCATTCTTTTAACCAAGGTGGGTTTTGATGCTGATAAAGGGAGGAGACAACTTTCAGGGAAGGAAATAATGGTTAAAAATGGAAAGCATAACAAAATATCAGGACATTACCAAAAAGAGAGAATCAACCCTTTATGGTATTCTCATTTCTTCCCTACCCCTCCATTTTGCCAAGCTGCTTCAAGTTTCTGTGCCAGAGTGATGCATCACAAAGCTATTCATGTTCTCAAATAATGTTTAAAAGAAGTTTAAATGTGTAAATGGCACAAAATGA
The DNA here is from genome assembly GCF_019175285.1 of Sceloporus undulatus. NCBI lineage: Eukaryota > Metazoa > Chordata > Lepidosauria > Squamata > Phrynosomatidae > Sceloporus > Sceloporus undulatus. The sequence goes on along the minus strand of NC_056523.1, from coordinate 30,673,000 downwards.
TGCAGACACAGGAAAGTGAGAGGTACATGAGTAGGACAAAGCTTGGAAAATTTCATTATTATTTTTTTTACTGCAACTTCCAGTATCTCCCAGCTAGGCTTTAGCCTCCAATGATGCATTGGCTCCCTCCCCATGATACTGCAGGCCTTATCCAGCATGGATTATAGACTCTCTGTAACTATTCTACACTAAGAAAGAAGATTCACATTTTCTAGCTGAAATTCATTTGAATAGGAAGGGGACACCTTCCTTTCAGCTCTTTCCCCTGACAGAGTCTTTCTTGCCTCCCTAATATCCCTTTCCCCAATTAACTTCAGAAACACTAGCTCCAGCAGTTCAGAAAGCTTTATTCAGAAAACTAAAATTGTTCACAACATAACAATATTGTCAGGACTGAGGCATTTCTGGTTACAGAGTATATTAAAAGCACATAGCAGTTCAAACATTTTCATGCACTCATCTTCCTCTTCCAACCAAAACATTCCTTTTTCCAGGATTGCCCCTCCTTGCTCCATACCAAGTGATCCCATCAAATTGACCTTGACAGTTTAAAGCACATACTTCCTTTATTCACATCTGTTTATGTGCTAAGTTCATGAAATATAAGCATTCATTTTACCCAGCATCACCATTTGTGCAGCATAACCCATCATCCAGCATTACCAGGCATATTTCAAATAAATATCCATCAAACATGGCAGCACCTATGATCCTGACAAGCTTCCTATTTAACTTCCTGTTTTTCTGAAGATGGCAAAGAGAGACATGTACTCTAACACATTCTAACTATCCAATTTGCTAAAGTATATTTTTTACCTTTAGAATTATTGAGGAATTGAGTGACTTAGGAGAAATTGCTAGGAAATTCCAGCAAATCATTAACTTAATGAGTTAATTCCTAGTCAATCAAGTAGTTTTAAGTACTTTGAAGATGTCAAATTATATATTTTAATGAAAGAATTAGGGGGTTGCATTGTGGAATTTTGATTTTTTTTTAAAAAAATGTTGCTGGTTCCTTCTTGTGCTACTTAATTCTTCTTCTTTTTTAATTTTAGGTGAATTACCAACAAACTGCAAAGAAGTAAAACAGCTCAAAGTCATCAGTGAGGATGGAGAATATTACCTTAATGTTAAAGGAAGGCTCTTAAAGGTTTGTTTCATAAAACTCTCAAGTAGCATTTAACTATGGTCAGATAACTGTAAATATTTGCATATCCACTATGCATTTCCATAAAATGTCTGCCATGGTGTTGTTGCTTATTCCATCTTCTGAGCATTAGACAGGATATTCCACATTATGCAATGTCGTCATTATAAATTCCTAGTTCAGTCTTTGATTTCTAGCCTTTGGAGGGGAAAAGTGAAACTTCGCTATACGTCTGTGAGAGAGAGATTATTCCTTGAGTTTTAATTATGTGCTTGCACCATTGACATCCATTTGTATTCTTTATTTTTTTTTCCAAAAATCATAAATCATAATTTTTTTTCTTTGTGACTTGTGCCTTTGTATTTTCCATCTTTTGATTTCTTAGTCATATACTTAGCAGAGTGTGTTAGATGTTTGATAGAATTGTGGTGTATTTCCTTCAGATATATTGTGCTGGCATGGAATCTGACAGACCAAAAGAGTATGTGACTCTAGTGAAGGGCGAAGCAGAGAATTTCTCAGAAGTCTACAGCTACAGGTAAGAACGCACGCCGCTCCATATTTGATGTTACTCAGTTTTCTGTTCCTGGTGTTATTATTTGTTGTCATGAGTAGAAAAAGGGCTTTCTTTTGATTCAGATTACATAACCCAACTGAATGTCCATACAATGGAAGCAGAAGAGAAGATTGCCAGTGTAGGAAAGATTACACAGCAGCTGGCTTTACTACCTTCAGCAAAGTAAGGCTGGACCTGAATGCTATGCAAATAATAAGTGAGTAACAACAAGCCTTTTACCATATGAATACTTTTTGGTGCATGGGTGGGAGGGGGGCTACAGTTTTAAAATGGAGTAATTAGCAAGTGATGTCTTTGCATTGGCTGGATTAAAAAATTATGGTACACTAACTTGAAAACCACAGTACAGTGGGCCCTCCACATTCACTGGGGTTAGGGGCACAGGACCCCTGTGAAAGCGGGAAAACTGAAAATAAAAAAACACTATTTTTTTAACCTGGAAAAAAATCTCTCTAGGAATCTCTAGGTCCTCCAGCACAACTCTGTGTTCAACATCTGCCAGAAATTGACCATAGAATCACGCTGGAGGACCTATAAATGCTTACAGAAGTGTTTTCTCTAGACATCTTTAGGTCCTGCAGTGCAACTCTGTGGCCAACATCCAGCAGAGTCTCACTGGAGGACCTAGAAATAATATATTAATCAAGTCCCTGAATAATCAAATCCGCAAAAGTCAAAGCTGCAAATGTGGAGGGCTGACTGTAGTTTTTCTCTAGGTAAGTTACAAAAAGGAACAAGAACGCTTGTTTGCTGGTGTTTGCTCCACATTCTTTCACCCTACTTCACATTGAGCTTAAGGTATTTCTTCAGGAAAGGTTTCTCCCTTCACAGTTCAAATGCAATAGAACGTTATACCACAAACATGCCCCTGCAAATCCTGTTTCCCATGTCACCCCATTTTGTCCAATGGTACAATAATACATTCTTCAAGTAAAAGGTATGTGGTCTCCCCACAGCTTCTTTTTAGATTCAAGCTCTGCTGGAAAGCAGAAGAGAAATGCAGCAACAACGTGTGGCATGTTTCACCCTTTAGCTTATATTTGTTTCAGCCAGAGTTCAGTCTAGATACTGTTCCTCTTGAAATACTGCCGAGAGGTGGCAGTGGGATTTGAGTTAAGACAAACAGAATTAGGCTGCAGATCTTTACACAGCATAGGGCCAATCCAAAGCCTGTTTATACCATCCCCAAACCAATTTGAAAAGAAGCACACTTCTGCTCTACTTCCACAAAAATCCTAATATTTCAAACATGATGCAAAACATAATGGAAAAAAATAGAAGCTAGATCTGAGGTGAAGTGAGAGAAATATCAGCAAAAATACTCTTGAGCATGTTTCTTCTGTAAAAATAATGGGAGTGGGGGACTAACAGGTTAGTCCCTTATATATTTAAGATGTGTCTAATCTTAAAGGTTTCCCACCAAATCATCTCTCACTTTTAATATATCTAAACATCATTCTGAATTGCACACTTAATTGTCAGTCTTATTATTCAGAGAGCCCCTCAGTGGGTTTATATAATAAATGTATAAAGGCAGGTGGGCTACATTAAAAATAATACATTTTTAATTTCATTTTTCTTCCTGCTGTTTCACAGCAACTGATTTACAGTTTGCACAGACACGTGATGGACGACCTGTTCCTTTTGCCACTGCTGGGGATTGTTACAGTGCAGCAAAGTGCCCACAGGTATCTCAAAAATAATGTTTCCCAAACCATGGATCCATTGTTACAGTCCAGCATTACATGTGTTTTTTCTTGATCAAAAGCAGTCATACTCTGACTACTGTTGTAGTCTGCCCTTCCCAATCTAATGCTTCCTTTTTTCAGCATTATATGTGCATTCTCCTCTAACAACAATAGTCAGGCAATTTTTTAATGTAACTCATATTCTTCAAAAGCATTCTCAGAGCAGTAAACAAAACAATCAGTTTTTTAAAACAGTCATCTGACATCACTTTGAGAAACAGGAGACTATTAAAAGGAGGTTCTTATACATTAGAGCCATCAGAATAAAATATATAATTTTAAAATTCAGGGAAAATAAAAAGACGTTCTTTTTTTCTCTGGAATATCAAAAAGTTGTTGCTCGGTAAGCCTCTGGGGGAAAGGAATTCTAAATGCAGTGGATGAGCAAAGAGCCAGGGCTAGCTGGTCATTTTGCATGATTAAGAGACTCAGTGGAGAGGCTGTAAAAACAGTTTAAGGAATTGGGTAATTACAAGTGGTAGCAAGTAGTCTTTGAGCTACACTGATCTTACATCCTTATGTTTTTAGATTCAGAGAGCAGCGGATGAGAGACCCATTCTTTTAATATATGAAATTAAATTAGAATGCTTGAAGTTCTATTTAACAACAAAAAGTTAGGAAGGAAGAAAATATGTCTCTTCAGCTGGTCAAATGTGAAAAAGAGCTGGTTAGTTTTCTCTGAGCACCTGCAGAACATGAAACACAGGAGATTGTTAGGCAAAGGACAAGAATGCCCTCAGCTGGCAGTCTACTGCAAAGCAGCTTTTCTCCAGAAAACTGGAAATGAGAAGAAATACTTAATCTCACTCCTGCTGTGATTTGTACAGTATGTGCTAATCGCTATGAGGGTTTGGAACAATCGAAAACATTGCCGGGGAGATCTTGTTAGAATAATGACTCTGTGCCTTCTTGTTACACAGGGGCTTGCAGCAACAGAGAATAACATTTTTCAGAATCAGGTTTTCTTTCGTTTTGTGTGTGTGTGAGAGAGAGTGTGTGTGTGTTTTATTGTTCAGCAATCATTTTAGAAAACATTTATAATGCATCTATTTTTCTTTTCCTTTCCTTTCATTTCTTTTCAAGGGTCGCTTTAGCATCAGCCTCTCTGGAACTGGTCTATCAGTAACACAAGCATCAAAATGGCTTTCCCAGGGGAATTATGCTGTTTCAGAAATTATAAAATCACCAGTAAGGAAAACTTTGCAATGTGCATTCCAAACACTGAAAATTACTTATTTCTTGCCACACAGCTAATTGTGCCACCTCCTGTCTTGTAGGGGAGGAGGAGAAATCAACCAACCTCTTGAAATCGAATGTAAGGCATATGAAGTGCAAAGCATAGTCTATAATGGGTGGATTTGGAGAAACAGATTGGAGTAAATTCAACTTGATCTGTATTATTGCAATTAATTAGTGGGTCTGCTTAACCGTGAAGCTAAAAACACTGAGCACAGTGGTGCAGACACTTCTTTAATTAGTTGTCTGAGTCCTCAGGAAGTGTGCAGTTGGGAGCCTGCTCTAACAGTGCTACTGAGCATAATAAAATACTAAGGAGATTACTTCTTCAAGGGCCTCTGGTTCTTGAGCTTAAAGTGAGCCTCCCTCTCTCCTATCTTGATTCTGCATGGGTCCAGGCACTTGCAGGCACACTGTAAGTCTTTTCTTTAACATAGTTGGGCTAGATGCAGTTGTATATAATACATGGGTAGTACCTCTCAGCCTCAAAATGCAGTAAAATTAAAAAAAAAACAGATTGGAGTAAAAGTCAATGTTTTAAATACATATTTACCCTTACAGTGTCCACTGTCTTAAGCAAGGTTTAAGAACTGTAACCATCTTGAGATATCTGGGAAGCTGAGGCAGCAAATATAGGGTGAAGGGCAAGGTAAAAGACTTCCACAGAAAGAAACATCATAGAGCATCTTGTTAGAGCAAGGACATTCTCAATGTATAATCTTGTTCTTGAACCTTGGTTCTCAGAACCCCTTTGAATATACCAAAGCAATGTATATAAAAATTGGACCTGATTTTTACTGTGCCACATACTAGAATTCATACTTAAGTCCAGGTGTATACATAAGGTATCATGCATAAGTCTAGGTGTATTCCGTACCAAAATATAAACGGTACAGAGTATCTGTGTACTTACTTTGCAGTGATTAGTTTGCTGCACCAGGCAGAACACCTCAAACCACAGACCTTTTGGCAAGCTTGATCTGCTGACAATTTTAGCTGTCACCATTGAAAATAAAGAAGCCAGGACAGTGAAAAATAAAAGCCATTTTAGACTCAATCTTAAAATGGACAGTGCAGAAGAAAACTATTACTGGTAAATCTAAAGTAGCTGAAAAGAATCAGTGCTGAGCACAGAAGAGCAAGAATGAAAACAGACCTCCCGGAAGGTGCGGCTTGCCACCATGCCTTTGAATGCCGGTTCAAGGCCGCAGCAACCGCAGGTCACTACCCTGATCTGTTTTTCTGGGGCAAAAATAAGTGGCAAAATGCCACTTTGGGGAGGGGGAGAAAAGCCAGCTTTTTGCCAGCACAAAAAGGAGCTGCTGTTTGCCACTTCTTTTTCAGCTGGCAAAAAGGCTGATGGGGGCTGCTGCATTTGGTTGCTGAGGCCTCAGTCCAGCTTTGTCAGGGGCAGTCTGTTTCACCCCTTACTCAGAAGTATATTCCATTGTGTTTAATAGGACTTCTTCCTTAGTCATTGTGTAGTATTGCACCTCATTTCCACGCCATAATGTTGCTCAGATATAAATGTATATATTTGTTGTGAAAGAGTGCATTTACTGTCTTCTGAATAATTTCTTTCTTTCTTTAACTTATAGGATGGCACCAAAGTAATAGGGAAATGTGGTGGTTACTGTGGAAAATGTACGCCATCATCTGGAACTGGCCTCGATGTCCAAGTGTTTTAGCAATGGTAAGTTCTGATTGGTGGATTTTACTAGTATAAAAGCACTGACGTATCAGTGAAAGGGAAAAAAACTGATTATCAGAAATATATTTAGTTATAATTAAGTCCCATTCATTTCAATGAAACTTCATTCCAGGTAAGCAGGCTTTGGATCACAACTTCGCAGCCTAAAACTATAGTGCACCGAGCCAGCAATTTGGCTGGTGCAGTTGAATCTAATGAACTCAGTTATAGCACAGAGGCATAACTGGCTAGAGCCCCAAACTTATTGCAGTTGGACAACAGCCACCAAAATTTTAATACTATCCATGCAGAGAAAAAAATGTAATTTATTCTGTATTGTGGCAACTGGAATAAAAAAGAATGCTGAAGCTGGAAAGATTTTTCCTCAAAAGAAAAAAAAATCTGGCACACCACCCCTTTGGGTGGCTTCTTGCATTAGCTGTATTGTAGCATTTCCACTGCTAATGTAACTGCTAATATCTGAAAGACGCATCTGTCCTCTCCCTCAGTCAGTCTTCCCATGAGATAAAATCTTCTCAGGAGGCTTTCCTCAAAGTACTTTTCCTACATGTTGGCCATCATCCTATTAATAAGGTATGTTCACCTTATGCTCGGATATGGATCTGTTTGGGTGTAGCGGAGATTGGTATTTTCTTCCTTCCTCCACAATGTCCAAAGCCTTGATTTGCCATTATGCTGCTGTAGTCCCCCACCCACCTTGGCTATCCTATTGCTTAGTGGAGAGGAGAGAGGATCACGGATGCTCCTATATGTCTGCATAGCCAGACACAAAGCAAAGGTATCATCCACTAAGACCTCTGGAACAACTCTTGGCAGAAGATGTTTTATGTTTGTGACTAGCTATGGAGAAATAGAAGATGTTCATACCAGTGCTTTACTGCTGGTAAAACGCCAGTAAAACGTTTAGGAAGCGCATGTGTGTGAAAGCCTGACACGCTTCCTAAATGTCAGAGAATCGTCCCCTTGTCTCCAGCATCTCTGAATCTTTTGGGGAGCAGTCATGCAATTTTTCCACTCATGGGAAATGACTGCTCCCTGAATTATTCATGGATGTTGGAGGAGAGGGGACAATTCCCTGACGTTTAGAAAGTGTGTCAGGCTTTCACACACACATGCTTCCTAAATGTTTTACAAATGTTTTACCAGTGCTTACCCCACAGTAAACACTGGTATTAAAATCTTCATAGCTTGAGGTTTCTACTATCTGCTACCCACACTCTCTACCAGTAAAGGAAAAGCTGTGGGGGCAAATAGATTATCACAGTGCAATGTTGAGTCCTGCGTGGTGGTGACAGAGGAGCCATAGCAGACTTCCACATGCAAAACTGTTATTTTTGCTAGACCATGTAGAATCTCAGCCATTATATGTCAACAAGAAAAAGAACCTGCTCTGTTATGTTGCCCTATTTGTGGAACTCTTCTCTCCGCAGAACTGTCACTAGCAACTACTTTGTTGTCTTTTGGGACTAAGTTAAAACTCTTTCTCCTCCTGTCTCAGCATATTAGTGTTCAGTTTATGTTTGATTATGTTTTATTGTCTGTTTGGACTCTATTATCTTGCTTTTATTGGATTTTGGATTATATGACCGTTAGGTTTCTTTCCCATGTATCGTTGTATGAATGACAGTTTTAATATCTTTTAATAAATAACAAAAAAGAATGAAAGTGATAAGTGGAGGAGGATCTGCTTTGTATAAATCTATAAAATATATCAGTTATAACAGTTGTTGTCATTGTTATTTAGCTGCCATAGAAGCAGTGGCTGAAGTCCTTTCACATGAAAGTCTTTGGACTGCATCATGGACACAACACAAAAGTCCCATACCAATTGGAAGTGTGTTCACATAGAAGTTATGTGTGATGGCAACCATCCCACAATTTTGGTTGTTCCAGACTATGACACCCAGATTTTGGGAACAGTAGATAATTCCTTGAGCATACCAAATGGTACAGTGTGAATCCATGTAGGATTCCTTTCAAAGCATACACAGCCAAAGGGAAATGCCTTAGATAGAATTTCATGATAGAAGGACTTAGCCTTGAGGATATTACTATTCCAGTACAAAGATTATTAAAAAAAAAGGGGGGGGGGAGGATTGCCTTAGATTAATATGTATAAGGAAGAAGGAGGAATCAGTGCTCTTTTGTATCCTGTGCCCATTCCTTGATGCACAGGTGGCTGCCCCTATAAACGGATGAAGTGTGCCTGTTCCTTTTTAACTTATCGGTGCCACTGAAACTTGAGATGAGAATTCTGCATTATGTTTTTAATTCCCAGGAGTTCTGAATGCCGGGAGCTGAAGCAAGACAGATGAAGGATAACGAAGCAATACCTCTGGCCTTCCACTTTTGTACTTCTTCCTCTTTGTGTGTATCTGAATATGTGTATGGGATGCATGCGTGTCTGTGCTTGTTTGCATGTGTGTGTGTGTGTGTGTGTGTGTGTGCGTGCGTGTGTGCGTGCGTGCATGTGTCATGTATATTCTTAATGTTGTAAAGTATAATATTTATGTCTGGAATTATTTATTTTTGATTTAATATTTTTGTACGTAAAATGTTTATATTAAGGCTGCTTATCCTGTGTTTTTTATTATAATTTTTTAAATCCTGCAGTCACACCACTGCATTTTACGTACTCTACATTATATGTAGCATTATGACAAAAGTGATACTTTTATTGTCACTATACTCAATTGTTTACCTTTGATCAGTAACTTTTCTTCATTGTTACAGGCTGCACTGATCTTTGTAAGGTGCTAAATGGTTTTCATTAGGTATTTTTGGCATTTTAGAAAAAAAAATTTAAAAGGAGAGAGAGAATATGATGATGTTTTTTAAAATGTGCAAGTCCATCAGTGTTATGCAGGGACTCAGTGAAAACACACTACGATGACATGGCTTTATCAAATAGTTGTGAATTAGGATTTGATTGTTTTTGTTTTGTTTTTATTTGTTTTGTTTTGTTTTTTTAAAAAAGGGAAACAACCTCTTTTGGCCAGTGTATTAACAAGCACTGGCTTGGTGCTAGCATGATAATATTTATTAAAATACTTTGTTACAAGCTAAATCCTGTGCCACGTTACACAGCAATGGAAGATGAATAAATTTGGGTAAATTGAGAGCACAGCCAAATATTAGCCAAGGTTTTGCACTGGATAGCAGGACATAAAGTTCTACTCATGCAGAAGTATGGCCTGTCCCCCTCTCACCTTCCACAGTCGTCACCTTCCTGCCACAAGGCTCCTGTCATCTGAGAACTCCCAGGTGTCCCCCAGAGTCCATATCTTTGTAGTTGTTGTATGGCCAGCTATAAGAGCATAGCCGGTCTTTCCACCACCCTGTCAATGTGTGCCACTACATGGCTGTATCAGGGTGCCACTGGAGGAAGGTGAGTTTTGAGGGGGAAGAGGGGACTTGGTATGAGGGACGTATGGAAGTCTTCCCTTTGCAGTGGCCAAAAACAAAGCAAAACTGACTCGTGCTAGTAGAGTATGTCACTAACAGGATCTCAGCCCTCAAATGTAGAACAGTGATTTTTTAAAAAAAACTGTATTCAAGGGAATCTTAGTGTTCTTCAGAAGTTCATGCATAAATTTATTCCCCCAAAGAAAATATCATGGCGTAGCAGTAGGGTTCATTAATCTTGTGATTCCATAAGTTTATTGTTTGCAGTTAAGAATATGTTCCAAAAACTCTCTGTAAGACACAGGGGGTCTGAAAGAAGAAAGTCTGAAAACCACTGGTTTTAAGGGTCAAGTACATTGTGACTGGAGGTTGCCAATCAGTGCTAGATTTAACTCCTCACTCTGTTGTAACTGAAACTGATTCAGAGGGGGGAAAATCATAGTTTTATTTATTTATTTACTTAGGCCTAATAAACAAATGTATTTCCTGAAAATTATATTAATTTCATAGCACGCCTTCATTTCATCCATAATAGCAGCCCTGCAGGGTAGCTGTGCCAGTCTGTTGCAGCAGAAATAGCAGAGGCACATGAAGGACTAACCAGCTTTACTTGGCATAGGCTTTCATGGAGTCCAGCTCTCTTAATTCAGTGCAAAGCTTATGTCTTTTGGAATTATTCCTTCACTACCCAGAATGAGGCAGGAACCACATGTTCTTCAATTCTTGCTGAAGACTCCAAACCCCCTTGTGCTATGTTATTCTTTCTAGCCAAGCCCATGAATCAGATTTGGAAAGATTAGCACCTCAGAAAAGAAAATGTACCAAGTACACACAGAGAGACTGAATAATGTGTAAATTTACAGTACAGATTAACAGAAGAATAAACTAGTAACCCATAGCTAACTATTGAGTTGTGTGTGGATTGATCCTGCATCTCCCAAGAGATAAATAATACAGCACTCATTCTCTGGTCAGTACAGAGAGGAAATCCATTTCATTTGGGACTTACTCAAGCCCAATATCCATATTTTTGAGTGGGATGGTTGCCAGCTACTGTGAAACTGCTGCCTGCAGTACCAGAGTCCCAAAAGCTTAATGAATATGGATGGACTACTCCATTCTGCTGCTCCACAAATTTCATTTAGTGATGCATTAACTGAAAATGCCATAGTAGCAGCAATCAATCTAGCTGAATGCACCAGGATTTTACATCGCCACTTTAACTTTTTAGACTCCTACACTGGAAACATACAGCTCCTTAGCTGTCTTGCCAAAGTAGACTTCAGTGTAACCTATCCAGTGGTGGATTTCATGTCCTGTGCATCTGTTTTATTATATAGCATCTGTTTTATTCTAGCAGTGATGCTAGTTCTTCTCTGTGTGATGTTTCAGATTAAGTCAGAAAAGAGGCAAGTGAAATTCTTGTGATAGGTAAAAATGGTACGTCCAGTTTTAAAACTACTTATCTCTTGGTAAAAGAGCACAAGAGCTGTCTAACAGATAGTGCTGAAATTTCAGAGACTTACTAGCAATAACCTCAGTCAGAAAAGTACTTTCAGATAAAATAGCCTTGATGGTTATTGTCCTTATAAGAGGAAAAGTTTCCATCAGCACAATGTGAAAACGCCATGATGGAGATCTCTTGGCAAGCATAATAATGTTGCTCCCCTCAAAAACCATTCACCATGGTGTAGTGGTTTGAATGTTGTACTACAACTCTGGAGACCAGGGTTCAAATATTCACTTGGCCATTGGATGGCCTTAGGCAAATCACACTCGCTCACAGACAAATGCAAAGAAAAAAACCCTCTGAACAAATCTTGCCAAGAAAACCACATGATAGGGTTCCCTCAGGGTTGCCATAAGTCAGAAATGACTTGAAGGCACACAACAACAATGCAGATGTGAAGACAGCAAGTCTTGTCTTCTTATTTAATCACCAGTGACACAGGGTTGCTATCTAACATTTTAATGTATTCAATCTCAGACCTAAATCTAGTCCAGTTTAAAGGAAAGAGAGAATGTATTTTATGCCTGGTGACAAATTACTCACAGAATTATCTCATGCCAGTGAATGAAAGCTTTCTATGATACTTTATCCACTCTTTTGATGAAGTGATGCCTTGACAATGTTATCATATTCATTACTTCTTCTAAGACTCCTAAAGTCTGGCTAGCTGTCCACTCAGCCTCCATGCAGCTGAAAGAAACCTTGCAGAGGCATGATCACAGACTGAACCTTGATCTGCCCTAAAAGGAAGAAACCATGGGACATCAATTATCTAAGTTAAAATTTCTGAAAACTACAACCTACAAGAATATTTTGCTATCAGGATTATTATTATTATTATTAACCTTTATTTATAAAGCGCTGTAAATTTACACAGCGCTGTACATAAATTTTTTAATCAGACGGTGAGATTGCTTCTCCTCTCTTTGCTTTCCTTAACACTTTTGCTATTACTAGTTTAGGAATATGCCAGGCAATAGCAGACTTTGAGGTCATGGCAAAATCAGCACTATGTTCCTCAAGTCATGCACACCATTCGATGGTAATGAGGCCATTTGTAATTTTCTCTGGATGCCTACTTGCCAACATCAATTTGAAAAACATCATTTGGATCTGTCTGAATATTTTGTAGTGTAAAATCTGTTGTCCTAGGTGGATTAGATGTCTGCCAAGGAAAGCTTATGCCAATTAAAATGTGTTAGTCTTTAGGGTTTGTTAATCTTTAAGGTTCCACAGGATTTGAAACAGAATTGCAAAATCATTTTGTCATACAAACCCACAAACAAAGATTCTAAAACAAATGTGGGGGGGGGGGGAATCAAGGCCAGTCTATGAACTTCTGTTTCCCTAGAAACACACAGATATAAAACATCAACAACTTGTAAATGTAAAGGAGACATTTAATAAACATAGGTTTCATTTTAAATTATATTGTAATATTATTAATAATAATATTAATTTGAAAGAAAATTTAAACTACTGTATATACTCATGTATAAGTCTAGAAATTTTAGTCAAAAAATTGATCCTCCCTCCCCCAAATCTGGTTTGACTTATCCACGGGTCAGTGTAAGTACTGTACTGCAACTTGTTATCAAAAAAATTATTTGTGAGCTGCCTTGGGACCCTTTCGGGAGAAAGGCAAATAGAAATCAAATAAATAAATAAATAGTAACCATCTCCTTCTCTGAGTAGAGCGTTGAAAGGCAAGAGTTTAATCCCTCCCAGGAGCACATAAAAGAAGCACCAAACAACACCACTTCTGACCTTTTTGAATGCCTGGGTTGGAAAATGACAGCAATGGCAGTTCTTTGGCACTTCCCTCAAAGGATATTCCTCATGGATATCAAAATCTGTGGATGCTCAAAGCCCATTAAATACAATGGTGTAGTAAAATGGTGTCTCTCAGATAAAATGGCAAAATCAAGATTTATCTTATGCAATTTATATTTTTCTGAATATTTTCAAGCCATGGATAAAAAAAAATCCATGGATATGAAGGGCCAGCTGTACCTTCGACTTATCCATGGGTCATATCAAAACCATAATTTTAGCTCCAAAAACTTGCCCTTGACCTACACATGAGGTCAGTATATTATAGTCAAGTATATATGGTATGTGCCCCCATTCACTGTGTAATTGCATATCAGTGTTCTGAAATTATGTAGTGCTGCAGTTCAGTAACAGAGCCCATTCCTGGTCTTCATAAAACCCTAGTAGATCTACTAGGGAACATAGATGGGAATGTGTCTGACACAGAGAACGTTGGCGAGTCAGAGCAGACAATGCTGGGCCAGGTGAAACTGTGGTCTTAGTTTAAGCCATATTCTTATGTCTCTAGGCCAGAGACATTAAGATAATTTGAATAACTCTGTAGAAAAAAATCATACTTTCATGGTTTGGAGTATGATTTCTCCACTTCAAGGGATCTCAGCATGAGCTTTCCAGAACTGCTGCTAATCAAAGTAGACAATACTAGGCTAGATTATATAAGGCAGTTTCATATGTTCACTCTTATTATCTGAAAATCTCATCTAAACATTTTTGCTTTCTGCCACCCAGATGAATTAGGTGCATTCAATTGGCTTCACAGGTATTGTTTTCTGCATAAATTATCCCTGCTTAGATCTCAAAAGAGCTGAACATCTGAATCAAGTATCTGAGGCAGTCTAAGAGGTTCAGATATAGATATAGATAGATATAGATATTTAAATGCACATATAAGGATTGTGCACTTTCTTTACAAAATGCCAAAAATACCACTTCAAAGTACATTCTGTAAGAACCATGTTTAAGGAAGAGCTTTTTTAAAAAAAGTTATTGCCACTCATCCTTTTAAAAATTGTGTAAGGAAAGAGGAAAATTGCACTATAAGCATTAGGACATAAACAATGGTGCTTAATTGATGCTTAGAATATTGCAATTTGCTTTTTGTTTTCAGTAATGAAGTGACTAAGTATTTATGCTAAAAATATTATTTTTTAAAAAGCTGTACTTGCCTTTATATCAATAGTATCATAATGACTATCTGCAGTTAAAAAAGAAGCCTTAAAATTATGAAATGTAAAGAAATGATTGTTAGATACTAATTTTTAGTGTGACTGATGGGTTGTTGTTGTTGCTTTGCAAAAGGAGGACTATGTAAAGTACATGTATCAATATTGTACTCTTCTACCAATGCCATTATTTTTATGAAACTAAATAACTTTTGCAAGCACTTTCGATAGCCTGCTTTCTTTTCTTTCTTTTTTTTTTGGACCATCCCCCCCCCAAAAAAGAGAGCGAGAGATTACAAAATGTGTTTCTGTGGTCTTCCTTTGTTTACCATCATCATGCGTCATTGCCTATGTGGTGTCCTACAACCAAGACATAATGTACACATGCGTTTAAATAAAATTTGGATTTTTTTAAAATGAGGATATTGTCTAGTCTTTTGGAGATGCATCCATTCACACTGTCAATAACTGCCCTTTCCCCACACAGTTCAGTCAACCAGCCTTCTGTATTTGAAACAGCAAGAATTTTATTCCAGTAACTGGGTGTTAGCAGGAAGACGTTTGCAGACAGAACTGCCATCATCCACAAAGATTGGCATAAAATTAACCATGTCCCGCCCTAACATTTCATGGTCTTTGATTAGATCACATATTAAAACATATCTACCCTTCCAACCATGTTTGTCCAGTCTGCCCGGCCCCCTCATACACTTTCAGTTTTACCTCTCCTTTCCGTGTCTCATGAGAAAGTCCTGACGATAGAAAACCTCCCCTCAACATCTGCAGATTCTTGTGCCAGAACAACAATCTCCCCTTTGAACCACTACTAAGTGTAAACCAGCACTGCCTCCCAATATTCCCCAGCAATAAAAGTTATACACTCTAATACTCCCATAATACTACATTAACCAATACAACAAATTAACACAATATATACACACAATTATGTCAAATTTGGTTAGATTCCAACACACAAGGAAGATTTCTAAAAAGACAAGTAACACTGGATCAAGAGCCAGAATGATGTAGAGGTTTGACTCAGATGATAGGAGACTAGGATTCAAATTCCTGCTGGGCCATGAAAATCTCTCAGCCTCAGAGGAAAGTAAGAAAAACCTTCTCAGCTTCAGAGGAAAACCTAAGACAGTTAACCAACAAAAGAATACATAAACATCTTGGAAACTATTTTTTTCTTAAGAGAGGAAATAAGGAATCATAAGGGGGGGGGGGACAGGGATTGTCTTTACAAGTAAGAAAAATGGATGGGATCCGAAGAAGACATAAGATAAAGATCATGCTAGGCATTTCTTTTGTGCCCTTGCTCTCTTTCTGCTTACAGCTTGCTTTAGTTTTAAATATTTCCAGAGCTTCCAGTCTTTATAATATTTTTCATGTTTAAACAGTTCTTATCTAGAACAAATGACAACAAGAAAATGAAAAAGAAACATGACTTAAAGCTCTTTTTTGTAGTTGTTACCAAACTACCTGTGAGAGCTAGTGTTGACATCAGATAATGATTCTGGAAACCAGGGTTCGAATTCCCACTCAGCCATGGAAACCCACTGGGTGACTTCAGCAAGTCACCTCTCCGCCTCAGAGGAAAGACAAGGCAAAGCTCCTCTGAACAAATCTTGTCAAGAAAATCCCATGAAAGGTTTGCCTTAGAGTCACCATAGGTTGGAAACAACTTGAAGGCACACAACAAGAAGCACCAAGCTACCTGTAGTACAGTGAAATAGTGAAAAGGGTTAAAAGCACTTACTGGGTATTTTCCCCCAGCCTTTTTTCAAGAGCCTCTTATGAAAAGGGAGTGAGCACCACTCAGCAGGCCAGGGCAAGACCATCCTTAACGCCATGACTGAACTCAAAAATGCTGCTTTAAGTATCTCAGGATGTTTAAAAAGGTAAGGAAGCCCAAAGTAACGGCACATTGAAGTGGTCACAAAACACTACCAGTAGAAGGAGATGAAGTACAAGGTGTTCTCTAACATTTGAATTGTAATTAAAACATTTATTTTGTAAAGTTTATAAAAATGTTTGTATTTGCGAGCCGCCTTGGGTCCCTTTCTGGGAGAAAGGTGGCATAAAAATGAAATTAATAAAATCAATGAATCAATACTGGTCTTTTTGGTGGCCCCTCCTAATCTGAGCCTTTTTACTGGGGGCAAGCAATTTGTGTCCCTCCAAATATTGTCAGACTGCAACTCCCATCCCCTTATGTCAGCCCAATTTGTCAGGAACAGTCCCAATTAATCCTCTGTTGGCCCACTTTTTCAGCTGCTGTAAAATGTCCCAGTTTTTCTCCTCCTCACACTTTTCCCCTTCACTCTGGCTTACTTCAGTTGCAGCAGACTAAGTTCAAAGTATAGAGTTAGCATACATTGTGGGGCTGAACAGACATCCCCTTGGAGTCAGCCCACAGCCGCCTCTGTCTTCACCAGATTGGGGTTGTGACAACTACATCTCATGCCCCTGATCTGGCGTTTCTGCAGCACAAAAAAGGAGCTGCAAAAAGCTGCTTCTTTTTGTGTTGTGGAACAGGCAGCATAGCTGCCAGCACTGTGGTTTTTCGGCGCTCCTTTGATGCTGTCTCATCTGGACGCAGCACCAGAGGAGTGCTGTGACACCTCCAACCATGATGCCACCCACTGCCATGCCCCCACTCCGCCCCGATGCCAGCCTTTGATGCTGGCCTGTCAAGGCTCTCAGTTAACTGAGCAGTTTGACATTGTTGCTGTCATGCTACGGAATTCTGGGAACTGTAGTTTTGTGAGCTATTTAGCCTTCTCTGTCACAGAACTCTGGTGCCACTACAAACTACAAATCTCAGAATTCCATAACATTGAGCCATGGCCGTCAAAGTGGTGTCAAACTGGATTATTTCTGCAATGTGGATGTAACCCAGGTCTCCCTTGTATAATCTCCTAATCAGCTAGATGCCCTCTGGTATTTCTATACTGCTCATTGTATGGTGCAAAGCAAAATACCCCCCCCCCCCGGTTTAATAAAACACATGATTGGAATTCCAAAGAATTGATTTGATATCGATATCAGCTTATAAAGAATAAAAAATACTGGTTATAGCAGTTATTCTCCCTTATTGTATATATGGAGTAGACAGGTTTTTACTTTTAAAAGTATAAAGTCACTACCAAAGAAATTCTAGGAGGTTAAAAAAACATAATTGGTGGAAGAGATATTAGTGGTTTGCCCATGCTTCATGCATTCTAGTTAGATTGCAGCAATGAATAGATTTCCATGTACAGATTTATTGAGCAAGATAATGAGACTGATGTAAAAATTGCTGCACTCTGGGTTGTGCTTTTGTTGTTTTTTTCCTTCCCTTTTGGATTCTCAAATGGCCTTTCTGGTCAATTTCCTCCTACACATGGATTAACTCTTCCCTCCATCTCCTATTATGAGTCGTATTATTATGTTTATTGGCTAGGCTGAATGCATTCAGGGATGGATCATTTCATTGATCATAATAAATCTGATCAAGAAATTCAGTATGACTGTAACCACAAATCCCTGGAAGTTCTTGCAGTGACTCTCTGACTCCTGGATAACCTCTTTGGCTGCTTTCTTTCACATGTGCTCATGATTTCACTAACCTCTAAGTCTGTTAGAGTCTCTCCTAACCTTTTCTGATATATTCCTTCAGAGATAGTGAGTCTCTGGAGGCCTGTGAAGTATTCACAATATGGCCAAATTTCTGAACTTTGCATTCTGCAAATTGCTTAAATGCATATCTAAATCACTCTGAAGACATTAAGCACATACCTTGTAGAACCTCAAGGAATTGCATTTAATCAAAGTGAGATTATATCTACCTTATAGCCAGAAGATGTGTGTTATTTTAAGCCCTCTCAGGCCTGCTTCTCAAGGGAGGTTTTTACAGCAGAGATATATTCATGAGAGGTGATGTGCATACATTATGCATCACCCTTCCCCTCCGCTCTGTCTTTCTTACTCTCAAAATTCAGATTACGAGCTTCTGGGCAGGAACCTTTGTGCATATCAAAAGAGGGGTGCTCATAAAATGGCGTTAGGGTGGGAAAGCCAAATATATTTCCAGTGAAAATGCATTTACTTCCTCCTGCAACAAGCTACCATCCATTTTTATTATTTTATCACATGGAGGGAAAGGATGGGAGCGAAGTGTGATGCTCCCATCCTTATGGTGTGATCGCGCAAAGATTATCAGATGATGTTGTGTTTATTCTGTCATTAATCCTGTTGATGAAGGTGAATTGTCCTATCATTTACCTCCATTTCACATTAACAGATTATCCTGTTAATACTGAAGTGATGGGACAATACCATGTTACTGACTGGATAATAATGGGATAGGTGCAATGTGTCTGAGGACGGGAGCATCGCGCTTCGCTCCCATCCTTATCCTGTCCTTACCCTCCCGTCTGATAATCTCCAGTGTCCTCAAAAGCCACCTTTTCTGGGAAGCCTTTGTTTCATGCCATAGCCTATAGCTACTCCTAAATATATCAGATAATCACATATTCTTTTACTATCCCTCTGTGAATCTGCTATATCGCCATTAACTTCTGGTCTTGTTTCCTCTGTCAAATTATAGACTGCAAATTCCTTTAGGTGAGGACCTGCTCTCTTACACATTTGCTCCGTAAATAAAATACAGTGAGCCCTCCATAGCCATGAATTCTTTATCCTTGGATTCAAGCATCCATGGCTTGAAAATATTCAAAAAATGTATACATTCCAAAAAGGAAACCTTGATTTTCTCATTTGTGTCATTTTATATAAGAGATACCGTTTTACTACACCATTGTATTTAACGGGACTTAAGTATTGATGGATTTTAGTATCCATGGGGGGTCCTGGAACCAAACCCTCATGCATACCAAAGGCCCACTGTAATGATAACGAGACACCTATATTGTGGGGTAGTGGTATGAGTGTTGAACTGGGACACCAGGAGACCAGAGTTCAAATCCTGATTCAACCATAACCCACTGGGCAACCTTTGGTAAGTCACACTCTTTCAGCTTCAGAGGATGGCAATGACAAACTCTTCTGGAGAAACTTGCCAAAAAAGCCCCATGAAAACCTTAGGGTTGTCATAAATCAGAAATGTCTTGAAGGCACACAACAATAAATATCTTTTAGACATAGAAAGATACATGGTTATCCCTGAGAGCAAGTCATCTGGGAAATCGTATGATAGGGAGTAAATGCAGGGGTGCAAATGGGGGAGTAAAGAGAGCACTGCCTTCTGTGTTTGCCTAGCAATGGACACCAGTTCCTCTGACATAAAAAGTAAGCCCGCCGAGACATGAGGACACTAAGCGTCTGCTATGTCAAAATGGCAGCGCCCATGTAGAATGGGTGCCGCCATTTTCTACATGCTCGGCACGTACTAGGGTTAGGAGCGTCCGGAAAGGACACCCCTTTCTAACCCTAGTACGTGCCGAGCACATACTTTTTGATGGTCTGGAAACAGCCCTTGATTCCCAGAGCCAGCGTGGCATAGTGGTTTGAGTATTTAAGTACAACTTTAGAGGCCAGGGTTTGATACTCCATTTGGCCATAAAACCCACTGGGTGACCTTGGGCAAGTCACATGTTCTCAGTCTTAG
Source organism: Sceloporus undulatus (assembly GCF_019175285.1). NCBI lineage: Eukaryota > Metazoa > Chordata > Lepidosauria > Squamata > Phrynosomatidae > Sceloporus > Sceloporus undulatus. The sequence goes on along the minus strand of NC_056523.1, from coordinate 30,653,056 downwards.
AGGAAGGCAATGGCAAACTTCTTTTGGACCAATCTTGCCAGGAAAGCCCCATGATTGGTTCACCTTCAGGTCCCCATAAATCAGAAATGACTTGAAGGCATACAACAACAACAACAACACTTGGATTCCCACCTGAAATGTGGGAATAAGATTTCTTGGCACATAGGGAGGTTGGAAGGAGGACTTAGATAATGTAGACACATACTATATGTAAAGATATTCATTACTTTCCTTGCAGGAAAAAAATCAGATCAAAATTTAACCTAGGAAGTATTGTAACCATCCTACCACTTCTAAACTTTCAATTCCTATGAACATTGCAGTGCAATTCTGTACAGCTCTACCTATGAGTAAGTTCATTGCCTCATACAATTAAGGACTGCACAGTTATGACTGCATAGGATTTCACTGGTAAAATACCTGCAATGAAAATGCAGGGTACGGGTGCTGGAAAAGCAGCAAGTCAGGAAGCCAGCGAAAGGAAATTTATCAAGCCATGCATTGATGTTTTTTGTACTGGAAATTTTTAAAACAGAGGAATGAGGGGAAGTGTCAGGATCGAATGAAACAAATTGCAGCCAAGGAAATGAAAATCTTCTTTGCCAAAGAGAAACTCAGCTGATGTCTTCAGATGGCCATTTATTATTATTATTATTATTATTATGATTCTTTCTTTCTTTTTCTTTTTTTCTTTTTAGGTTAGATGTCTCTTCACTCTCTTTCCTTTCTAGGAAAACAAGTCCCTGCAGACTTTACTGTCCTAGCTTGCATAAGGCCTTTGCAGAGAATGTGGGGGAGATTTACAATTTATTTTATTTTTATTTTATTTTTTTGCACAGGAGACAGGTGCCTTTGAATTATGTATGAGGGAAACATCTTCTGATTTGCCAGCAATACTTTGGCCATGGTCCAATTTTTCCTTTTATATTTTGCTTGTGCTTCAGACTTTCACCAAGAAATCAAATGGCAATGGGGTAGGAAAATAAGGGGCCTGGAGAAAAAGAATGGATAGAAAGGGAGGTGAGGGAGGATGTTGGCAGTCCTGAACACACAGGGAGGAGCTGGGGATGTGGGGACTTTATTCTTTATATACTGTATAAATTTCTAAGGTGCAAATGGGATGTGCAGTTCAGAAGATTCTCCCTTTTCACACAGGTATGCTGCACTCGGTTTTTCCCTTCTGTCTCTTGAGACTTTGAAACTGATTGCAGGAGAAATTAATCCTTGCAGGATTAAAAAAATAAAACCCATAGCAGAATAAGCAATCAACTGGCAGGACAATTTCAAAGAATATCCTTATTTTTGTCTGTGCCTGGGACACTTTTGGTGTCCGGAGCCCAGAGTATATTTTCTGGCATCCTTGAGAAAGTGAAGACATTCCTTTGGTCACAGAGTGGACTATTTCTGGACAAGATCTGGAGAGAAAGAAAGCACCAGCGTCTCAAGGGTTAGCGTAACTCTGGTCAAACAACAGACTATAAATTAATTGCATGAAATGCAACTTATTTAAACATTTGAAAGTGGTGTTATAAGCATATTAATTGCTGACCGGGACAAAGAAGCTCAGTCTCTGAAGTTTAATCCCTGCTTGCAAAAGCCTGTGTAAGGTTATCTGAGTGTATTCTTCTCTCTTACATAAAAGTGATTACTTGAGCCTATTCATATGCTGATCATTTGCATCATGCATTTTCTGGCCTTAACTACTCTTCACATGAACAATTCAATTAATCACTTCTTTGTGACATTGTCCCATAGTAATCCACTCCTGTCTGTTCCTGCTAACCTCCCTCCAGCCTTCCCTTGCTCCTTCTTAACTTCTACAAAAATTATCACAACTAAAATTCTTTAGTTGCTCTTCCTGCAAGAGGCAAACAATAGCTGATTTCAAGTGAATTAAATTGGCAACAGAGCTGCAATTATTATGCATATATTAACTCTTTTGTTACATGGTGGAAGTTAGTAGCTGCCACCTTTGCTTAGGAGGTCATTTGATAATAGTGGTGATAGTGGTGATCATCCATATATAATTTTACAATATATTTTATTTTGTACAGATTTGTTTCTTTGTATCTTCGTGTGTGTGTGTGTGTGTGTGTGTGTGTGCGCGCGGTTTATTGTACATCAGCTGAGCACCTGCTAGGCAGAGCGTGAGGCTGGAATACTGTATGAGAGTTACATCTTCATGCATGGGCTTACTTATGTGGGAATTAGTATTGTGAAGATGCAAAATGACCATATCCAACAGAATACAATAAAATCCAAAATCCTCACCTGGAATACTATGGAATACTATGTCCTGTTCTGGTTATCACTATTCAAAATGGACATTGACAAACTGGAGCATGTCTAGGGGAGGGCAACCAAAATGGTGAAGGATCTGAAAATCATGTCCTGTGAAGAGCAACTTGGAGAGCGTGGGAGTGTTTAGACTGGAGAAGAGAAGGTTAAGAAGTGATATGATAGCCCTGTTTAAATATTTGAAGAGTTGTCTTACTGAAGATGGAGTAAGCTTGTTTTCTGCTGCTCCAGGAATTCCACCTCAACATTAGGAGGAACTTCCTGACAGTTAGAGCTGTTCAACAGTGGGACCTACTCCCTCGGAGCAGTGGCGTCACTAGATTTGGTGTCACTCAGTGCGGTAACTCATGGTGTCCCCCCCAATTGACCTTCTCCCATACAAAACCATACAGAAGCCTTAGTAATGTTTTTTGTATTAATGTTAGCCATTAATTGTAATTCTCATATAACACTGAATGCAATGGTAATAGCTGTGACATAAACAACTAGCAAAATAAAATTATAAATTTAAATTACAATATTATACGTATACCCTAAATGCATTTACATGTGGTTGAAGGGAAAATTTGGTAAAATGTGATGTTATTAAAGAATATATATATATATATATATATATATATATATATATATATATTAAAACCTGGGCCTTTCTCCTCTCATGGAGCCTCATCCAATTCAAACCATCTCTTCAGCATTTTAAAGGGACACAGGAAAATACCACAGCCCATTTCTGCCCAAAAGCAGATGTTTGAGGAGCAATAATAATAATAATAATATGATAATATGATTTCTTTATATTCCGCCTTTTCCTCAAGGCAGATTGCAAAGCAAAGGGAGCAAAATACAAAATACAAAGCACCCCCCCCCCCATTCCAAAACCCCCCCCCTTAAGGGTGCCCCCCGGTGGGTCCCCCCCCCCCAATGATGCCACTGCCTCAGAGAGTGTTGGCGTTTCCTTCTTTGGAGGATTTTAATTAGAGACCGGATGGCCCCTCTCTTGACCCCTCTTCTTTGTCTAGCTATCGTCCAATTTCTCTTCTTCCTTTTCTTTCTAAGGTTTTGGAACAGGTTGTTTATTCGCACTGACTTGAGTTTCTTGAAGCCAACTCTATTCTTGATCCCTTTCAGTCCAGTTTCCGCCCACAGCATTCTACAGAGACAGCTCTCACAAAGATCTCGGATTATCTTTTATGGGCCAAGGCTAATGGCCTTTACTCTGTTCTCATTCTTCTTGATTTCTCTGCAGCCTTTGACACTGTTGATCACGGTCTTCTAGATGACATACTTTCTGACCTTGGGTTCTCGGACTTTGTTCTTCACTGGTTTAGATCCTATTTGTCAGATAGATCTTTTGCAGTGGTCATGGATGGTCAGACCTCGTCATCTGATCCCTTATCTACTGGAGTTCCTCAGGGCTCTGTTTTGGGTCCCCTTTTGTTTTCTTTCTACACATTGTCCCTAGGAAAACTTATCAGCTCTTTTGGTTTTTCCTGTCATCTCTATGCCAATGACACTCAGCTGTATCTTTCCACCCCTGACTTTTCTCTGGGCCCTGAACAGCAAGTTTCATCTTGTCTTACAGCTGTCTCTCAGTGGATGTGCCATCAATGTTTGAAGCTCAACATGTCCAAGACGGAGCTTCTTGTCTTTCCACCTAAGTCAAGACCAGCAAAAAGGCCCAAGCTCAACTCAGGCTTGCATCCTTCCGAGGTCGCTAAAATGAGTACCCAGACTGTTGGGGGCAAATTAGCTTACTTGCTAATTAGCTTACTTGCTGTTCACCGCTATGATCTTTGGAACAGCGGTATATAAATAAAACAAATTATTATTATTAATTATTATCAATACTCCTTTTCTGTTTCTGTTGACGATATCTCTATTCGACCGGTCCAGGAAGACTGCAGTCTTGGTTTCATTTTTGATTCTTCTCTGTCATGTATCCCCCAGATCCAGGCCACAGCCAAGGCCTATAGATTCTTTCTCAACAATATTCCTAAAATCCATCCATTTCTTTCAGCCTCTGGTTGTCTCATGACTAGATTATTGTAACCTCCTTCTAGCAGGGCTTCCTCTCTCTCACCTCAACTCTTGAATTTCTGTCCAGCGTTCAGCTGCACACATTATTACATCTGCTCATGTCTTTGAACATGTATCTCCTCTAATCATCCCTTCACTGGCTCCCCTTCCATTTCTGTATTCAGTACAAACTTTTGCTGTTGACTTTTAAAGCCCTCCATGGGCTGGCCCCTCCTTATTCATCTAACCTTCTTTCTCCTCACCTTCCCACTTGTACCCTCCATTCTAGTAGTCAAGGTCTGCTGTCTCAGCCTAGGATTTCCACTGCCACATCCCGGATTCATCCTTTTTCACTTGGGAGGGGGGAATCTCCTTCCCCCACAAACACAGTTCATCACTTCTTTAACCAGTTTCAAAACTGAGTTGAAGACCATCCTATTAGGAGAAGCATTCCCAGGTATTGCATGACTATTATTTGTTACTTGACGTTTTTAATTTGTTGCCTGCTTTACTTTGTTGTACCCTTTCCTATATTGTTATGTATTATTTATATGTATTATGCTATTATTTCTTAGATTGTACACCATGGGCAGGTTTACTCTTATCTGTTTTATTGTGTATATGTACAGCTCTGTGTAAATCTACAGCGCTATATTAATAATAATAATAATAATAATAATAATAATAATAATAATAATAATAATAAT
>NC_056523.1:30647392-30648025 GCF_019175285.1 Sceloporus undulatus | reverse complement strand
GGCCATCTGTTGGGGATACTTTCACTGAGTCTTCCTGCATGGCAGTAGATTGGACTACATGGCCTTTGTAGTATCTGCCAACTCTTATGATTATATGAATGGGAGACTCCTTTTCTCTTGCCTTACTTCAGGCTTACACTGTTCTAGTCTCTCACGTTTCATATCTGATCTCCTTCCCAACACCCTCTTTTATCCATGCTTTTCCATCTTTCTTCCCAGGGTTATGAATGCCATCCTCCTTTATCTACCTCCTTGAATGGGCCTCCTTGAATGTCCTTGATTGTGTATTCTTGCATGACAGGGAGTTGGACTGGATAGCTTTTGTGGTCTCTTCCAACTCTAGGATTCTAGGATTCTATGACCACAACTGTGTTTCTTGTCAGCCAACAAGTGAACTGGGTGCTAATGCTCTCAGCTTTCACAGTAATTTGGTGTGTGTGTGGTCTTACCTGGTTATATGGAAATCTCTAGCATTTTGTCTTAAGTGCCTTGACGTTTCCAAATAGTGGAATACTTTGGTGCCGCACCAAACTATAAATCCCAGTATTTTATAGAATGCAGTCATGAAAGTTAAAGTGGAATTATTATTATTATTATTATTATTATTATTATTATTATTATTATTATTATTAT
>NC_056523.1:30562171-30647382 GCF_019175285.1 Sceloporus undulatus | reverse complement strand
ACTTTATTTATATAGTGCTGCAGATTTACACAGTGCTGTACATACAAACAATAAAATCGATAAAAATTAAATCTGCCTATGGCATACATTCTACAAAATACATATAAAACAACAGATAATAATACAAAATAGAATTAGATAAAAAAATAAGCATGGTGATACCTTCGTTCAGTGTAAAAAGGTCCTTGGGATGCTTTTATTAACCTCTGATGTATTGTGTTTATGTTTGCCTTTTAATGTATATGTTTAAAATTGTAATTCTATCGATAATTTGATTATATTTTAAGTAAGTGCCATTGCTGTGGCATCTGAGAGAGAAGAAAAGCAGCCAGCATGTGGTGAACTTAATCCCCTGCCATACTGCCATCCCCTTTTCCTTGTGACATATTTACACTGTAAGCCTGAGGCCAGGGGGCTATAAAATTAACTGTTTTTAAGACACTCATTGAGCCTTTCTGGCTGAAGAACAGGGCGTATATACAATAAATAAATATTTTTGTATGCTTTTACCTACTTGAGTCCTAATTTGGGGAGAGGGGAGGAGAGAAATTAAGGGAGATGGAGGCAGAAGGGAAGGAGAGGAATTATTTTTTACCAATCATCTCAGTTACTTAAATGTCTTGGGCCAGCTCTCCCAAGCCCTTTGGCATTATTCTTGTTGCTCCAATAGAAGGTTAGGATAGGCATACCCTGTTGACATAGTTTCCCCAAACTTGCCATCCAGTTATGTTTGAAAAAATTAAGGTTTATAATCGAGGGCAGTAGTAGAAAACCAGGCATTCTCTAAATCGTTTTGCCAGATTTAAGGTATGTATGTATGTATTTATTTATTTATTTATTAACAAGAACCAATGTGGAATAGTGGTTTGAGTGTTGGACCATGGCTCTTATCACACAATGCACTTACCGCGCTGGAATCATGGGCAAAACACTTTAGAAGCATGGAGGTGGGATCGCTGGTTGCACTTCTCAAACGTCATTGAGGCATTTTGCAGTTCTTCCATCAATTAATCATTCAAGGAAAAGCCATTTTTGTAATAACAGAAGGTCCCGTTATTACAGAAATGGCTACTCCACAAATTATTCGTCGATGGGAGAAAAGCGGGATGCTTGAGAAGTGCAACTGGCAATCTCACCTCCGCACTTCTGAAGCGTTTGGCCCACCATTCCAGCGTGGAAGGTGCCTTGTGTGATAAGGTCAGCCAACTCACTGGGTTACCTTGGACAGTTCATATGCACTCAGCTTCAGTGGAAGGCTATGACAAACCTTCCCTGACCAAACCTTGACAAGAAACCTCCATGACAGGTTTGCCTTAGGGTCACCATAAGTCAGAAATAACTTAAAGGCACAAAACAACAGTAACAACAACAAAGGTTTTTTATGAGAGCTGTAATCCATTTATCAGGACACAAAGTTCCCTATCCTTTTCTTAAATCATCCCCCTCCATTAGGCTGCTTCAGCTGTATTGATCTACTGTTTAACCCATCATCCTCAGTCAACATAACCATTTGGAGGGTGAAGCCTAATGCATCTTTTTTTTTTTTGAGGGGGGTCTATTTTTTCCTTCTTAGAGATGAAAAATAAGGCATAATTTCCCCCCTTATTCCTGTTCCAAGACTTGCCAAGATATCATTTTAAACAGTGGGAAATCAAGGAGAGGTAAAGAAAATGTTCCCATGACTCATTATCATAAATAGATATCATAAATCATAAGCAACATGTGCAAAAGAGGTTGCCTCATTTTTGCAGACATCTTTTCACCAGACACAGCAGTTTCTGGCAGGCGCTACTATCTGTTTTTCAATAGCAAGCGGATGAATAATCACTCTGACACACAAGCTTTGCATATGCAGCTGTAAAATCAAGTCTTGGCATAGTTTGGGAGGCCAAGAGGTTAGTATGGGATGGAGAACCCTGAAAACTGGGACAACTTTCCAGAAGAGCAGGAGTGTTAATCTGTTGCAGCAAAATCAACAAAGAGTCTTATGGGTCCTGGAAGACTGATATGTTCATTAGGGCAAAGGCAAACATGAACTACAGTCCATGAAAGCTTACAGCTTGTTAGCTAGTCTTTAAGATGCCAGAAGATTTTGGTTTTTATTGCAAAGAGGATGTCAAACTGCTTGGATAACCAAATATCTAAAGTTGACACTAGAGGGCAGTAAATAACTGTTTTTAAACCACAATGGCCAGGAAGATAGTTTAGGATTTTAATGTTCTGAGAGTGCTACTAGTCTCTAGAGTTTGGGGGTACATTTTGCATCTTTATTTATTCCAAAATGAGTTCCTGGGCTTGCTATTCCAATGGGATCGAACTAGTGAGGCTGTTTTTATGGTGCACTGGCGTGTCATCTTCTTTCCAAATGCATTTTTCACTCTTTTTTTACAACCCAAGCAGAGACTGCCTTTTTCAAATTAACAATAGATGACTATAAATCTTACTCAGTTCCCTAGCAACTCACACAATAAAAAACCCCGCAAAGGTTAGAAGGAAAGGAGCTTGTTTAGCAATACCTCGGTGTGTCCATGTTGGCTGCTGGTTTCTCATGCAAGTTGGAAAAGACAAGGGAGACATGTGGGCAAGAGGAGGACAATGTGATCCTGAGCAGCATCCTGGCCCTGGCTGAGTTGTGGTGGAGGATTCTGGCATGTGACAGTATTGGTCATATGCTAGTCAGATGGCCAGGATGACAACTCAGGCACTGGGAGATTAACATGTGTGGGCTGATCTGTAGACTTAATTTAGGGTCTGGTTTGGACCCCCCCCCCTTCCATTAGATACAGTGAATGGTGCATGCTGCTGCACCTCCCCTTCCCAAAATCCTGGCTACGTCCCTGTACAGGGTATCCCTCAAAAAATAAATAAATAAAAAAAAAATCTTAAGAAACTGTCCTTGTCTCCGGACACCCTCCATACACTGCATCCATCACAACAAGGATGTTGACGGGGGAAGGATGGACCCCCAGAAGGCAAAATTGAAGAAAACTAACTATCCATCTGAGAAGTGGCATGGAGTAGTGGTTTAAGCATAAGACTAGGACTTTGGAGCTTGGGGTTCAATTTTTCACTCAGCCATGGGAACCCTACCAGTGATATTGGGTGAGTCACACCCTCACAGCCCCAGAAGACCCCATGATAGGTTCACTGTAGGGTCAGAAAGGACTTGAAGGCACACAACAACAACAAATCCTTCATCTGGCCTCCTTTTGTCTGCTTGGAGCAGACTTTCCTATCCTGTCAGATCCCCAGAAACAGGGTCAATACATTGCTTCCTCCCATTTTCTTATAAACATCTTGACAGAGAGAGAAAATTCTCCCCATAAAGAGCTCTGCTATATAAAGAGGGGTTGGGGGGGACATAGTGGAGTAAATGCATGCATTTTATTGTCACCAGGAGTTCTTGTTAGCATTTACTGGATGCTGGCAGCGGCATACTTGGGGGTCCCTATAATATCCTAAAAGGGATCAATAGTGCCTTCAGTTTTCTCACTCTTATGTTTATGTTTATTTTAACCTTAGGAAGTTTACCAGTTCTTCAGAGACTTGTTTCTCATTTGAGTAACCTTAAAAACAAAATAAGCTCAGAAATCTTTGGGGTAGTGCTTTAGACATCACCTTTTGCCCAACTCTCCCCACTGCTTTAAGAATCTTAGCAGCGGTGCCTCAGAGACCCCCGTATGCTATTTTTCTTTTCTTTTCCTTTTTTTAGCCTTGAGAAAGTCCCAATAAGTCATAACAGGCCCCCTTCTTTTGCTTTTAGAAAGCCTCCTGTTTAGTATTTTGATTTGGAATGGGAGCAGTGCAACTTGGACAAGAACCAAAAGTAATTTGTCATATTTGGGGGCATCTACCACAGTTTCTTAATGAGTTATGGCTGCCCTCCCCATTTTCTTCTCCTAGCAAGTGACTCCATTTGGAATTCCAAATTTTCAACTTGAAACTGGTTAGTGTAACTTGAGAGACAATCAAAAGGTTCTGTCAAATGAATCTACTATGATTCCTTATGAGTTTTGCCTTCATCCCCCCCCCCACACACACACCTCTTTTTTGCTTCTCTCCCATCATTTAGAAAACCCTTCTCCAATGGCTGGAATTTATATCCTCTTTATTTATTTTTTAATTTATTTAAATTATAATTCATAGATATGACAAACACAACACGGCAATAATTGCACTTGTACGCTGTTATATCAACTCAAGATGTGATCCGTCTCTATAGCAGTTTCAGTTTTGCATCTTTCCCTATCATGTTACTGTTACCACTCTTCTATTAAACGTATTGAAAATTCTGTTACCCCTTGTCTGAGGCAAAGAGTTCCAGTTAACAGGCACAACTACCTAATGAAAATCTTAAGAATAGGTCAAAATAATAACTTTTTCTAAAAAAGAAGAAAGAGAAATGCAAGCATTATAAATATTATAATAAACATTATAATGGGGGGGGGAAACATAGGTGGTCTGTTTCACGTGTTATAAATCTCTAATCATTTTTAACTACATTTGTCAATATTGACCAATATGCTCTTTATTTTTCTGGCTGCAAAACTGCGGCTAAAAAACTGCCTAGGCATCCCCTGCTGTGCCCCAACCTTGCTTGGGGTGTGGAGATGTGGAAGGAGATACTTAGAACGCCTTCCACAATGTTTCAAAACTTAAGTTCATGTAACTTCTGGTTAAACCTTTGTCTGTCAGCAGCTAGATTGAAGTTATAGTCTACTAAGGAACTAAAGAGCCATCTTGGGTCTCATACCAGCAGAAAGGCAGGACATAAATAAAATAAATGAAAATAAAATATTATTATTAATATTATTTCATTTATTTATGTATGTGTTTTTATCCTGCCCCTTTCTCAGCCCTGATTCAAGGCAGCTTGCCAAAAAGAAAACATGTATAGGCAAAATAACACATCATTTACAAGTTATAACATAATTATACTACCAGCAAAATTAAAAGAAATTAAAAGTAAGCCCGTTAAAGAACTATAGACAATACAGCACATTATTAAAGGCCTCTTTTCCATGCTGACAGATTAATCCATACCACATTCAAGCCATTGAATTTTCCATCAGCTGCAATTAAGGGCAGCCTTAATAGGATACATAGGGGACATGGCAACAATGAAAACTGTTTACTAAGAGAGTCTAAGACAAGATTCTGAGTGGGAAATATATGCTTCTCATCTCTTGTGCAAATGGATGTAAATGCCTTTGCATGAATGCACCTTGTACTACCTTCCCTTTGACACACTGCAGATGTTGATGTATGTATGTTTTGAACTGTGACAGAGGATTTATAGAACAAGTCTGGTTGTTTTCACTTTGGTATATCTTCAAGCAAAAGTACAAATATATTTGTCTAAGAATTTTACAAAACAGGAGAGGGCAGGTGTAAAAGTACAGCATAAAAGAGAGAACACAACAAATCTATCTGCAGTGGCAGTCAAAGGGAGATTTGGACAGAGAGTTTTGGTACCACCATAGGACTATCAGAAATGTGTCTTCCTTTTCATCTATAAAATATTAGAGGCTTTGATAAAATAATTCAGTTATTTGCCTGCAGGACCGGCAGCCTTAGTCTATACCTAGTTAAGACAAAGATATATATTATCTAAGGCCAGTCAAGTTTGGATAGTTAGATGCTGGAAAAGATCTAAAAGCTACCTCCAGGGACACTGGCTGTTTATGACAGACTACAACAAGATCAAATCTTACTGTTTCTGATGGCCCTTTTGGTGCTGATGCTGTTCCTGACACCTGTTTCAGGTAGCACCCCAGATGGAACATGAAATAACTGATACTACCTTGTGTCCTGTTGTGCCCTTGGGAGGCTAGCCAAACCCTCAGTCCAGAGTCTCAGTGTTTTCAAGTGCTGAGAGGGAGAAAAAAAGGGAGCTTGTCTCACCAAATCATTGGTAGCAAAAGCAGTGGTTCTAAAATCAAGTCCAGGTTTGTAACAAGACTTCAGTCAGTCCAGTACTGAATGAAATTCAACACAGAGAAATGTAAGGTACTGCACTTAGGGCGGAAAAATGAAATGCACAGATATAAGATGGGGGACACCTGGCTGAATGAGACTACATGTGAAAGTGATCTGGGAGTCCAAATGGACCACAAGTTGAACATGAGTCAATAGTATGATGTGGCAGCTATCGTGTCCAGTTCTGGGCACCACAATTCAAAAAGGATGTTGAGAAACTGGAGTATGTTCAAAGGAGGGCGACTAAAATGGTGAAGGGCCTGAAAACCATGCTCTACAAGGAACAACTTAGGGAGCTGGGGATGTTTAGCCTGGAGAAGAGAAGGTTAAGAGGTGATATGATATCTCTGTTTAAATATTTGAAGGGATGTCATATTGAGGAGGAAGCAAGCTTGTTTTCTGCGGCTCCAGAGAACAGGACCCGGAACAATGGATGCAAGCTCCAGGAAAAGAGATTCTACCTCAACGTTAGGAGGAACTTTCTGACAGTAAGGGCTGTTTGACAGTGGAACACATTCCCTAGGAGTGTAGTGGAGTCGCCTTCTTTGGAGGTCTTTAAACAGAGGCTGGATGGCCATCTGTAGGGGATCTTTTGATTTAGATTTCCTGCATGGCAGGGGGTTGGACTGGATGGCCCTTGTGGTCTCTTCCAACTCTATGATTCTATGATTCTATGGTAGTACATTTAAGTATGGTCCAGCCTTAGAAAACTGGTTGTTCAGGTAGAGTCATCCATGGTTGCTGAGATATTGCAAGACCCTATGGAAAAGTAAAGGAAGATGAGTTTCTGGGATGGTCTGTTGTATGTTTTATCCAAGGTACATGAGGCAAAGAAGCTTACAGTGAAGAAAAAGTTGAGCTGAAGAAGCGAAGCTCAAGAATCCTCCCAGTCTTCAGGACTGGTCCACAGAAAATGGAGAGTGGCTCACACAGTGTCTGAGGGCAACATAGTGAGTGAGAGGAATCCTCTGTGCACACAAGGATAGAGCTGGAGCTGATATCTATATCCTATTTCATAGCCTGTGGTGTTTGATGCTACTATATGCATGGTGTAACAAAAGCTTTGATGGTTTCCCCATTGAATGACAAAAGGGCTAGATCAGCTGATGATTTTAACTTTGAAGGGACAAAACAGTAATTGGATCTGGCATAACCCCAAGATAGCTGGACAGGAAGGATGACTAGGAACACAACATGGGGTGAGGTACAAGATGGTCTTCAACTGTTTTTACAGTTGGACACCCTTTATTTCCATTGTGAGAGGATATGTGGAAAGCTTGGGGGAGGGATGGAGTAAGCAGCAAACCCATTTAACATTTTATCTTAGGATCATCTAAGTCTTCTACAAGTCCTTAGGCCAGTGTGACTCCTTACATGTTTTACTGTCATTTCATAATCTTGCATACTTTGATTATATGTATTTATCAATTTGCCTTGCATTGCCTTGTGCTAATTTTATATTTATCTTACTCTTACCCGCGTGCGTGTGTGTGCGTGTGCGCACATTGTGCACACATACATGTATGCGGCAGGCCTTGCTGTTTTTGTTTGTTTGTTTTACTATGTACCCTGGTGATGTAATAGTAGTAGTAGTAGTAACTTTAAAAAAAACCCCAAAAGTAGCTAACAAATTTGTAACTTCCTCATGACATTTGAAATTGTCTGCAGGTGTTGCACTGCCTGAGCCTCAAACTGCCTAAATGAAGGGCCATCATTAAGAAAGATGCCATTTTTTGTTTCAGTAGGATTAGGAGCATAAGGTAACCACCACAAGGCTCTGGTATACTCTCTGAACACCTCAAAGCCCAATGATTTCATATTCTTGGGGAATCTTATTGGTGCCAGAAGAAAAAAGCCAGCATGGAACAGAAACTACAAAAAAGCCTGAATCTGGGCAACCTCAGTAATAAGATCTTCATGGGTTCTAACTACCATACCAAAGATATCCAGAGAAGTTACATAAAACCATAAAAGCTTGGATTAGATGCTTTTGATAGACTAACACATTTTCCAGTCTTTGCAGACTCCAAGCAATGATCCTGGGATGATTGAATGAAATGTTTATTTTTATCCCACCTCTTCCGTTTTGGGGATCAAGGTGGGTAACAGCAAATGTATACAATACACAATGATAAAAACAACACAACCCACAAGACCCTAACCCAACCCTCCCTCCCAAGTATAAAATTAAATAGTAAAAATATGTTTAAAATATATATAGCAATGCATCAGAATTATTACACAATCCGCAAATGAGAAAAGGTGATGGAAAGGGCGGATTCAATCGGTTCTGGGTATTATCAATCAGGAAATCATAGAATCATAGAATCATAGAGTTGGAAGAGACCGCAAGGGCCATCCAGTCCAACCCCCTGCCATGCAGGAAATCCAGATCAAAGCATCCCCGACAGATGGTCATCCAGCCTCCGTTTGAAGACCTCCAAGGAGGGAGACTCCACTACACTCCTAGGAAGTGTATTCCACTGTCGAACAGCCCTCACTGCCAGGACATTCCTCCTAATGTTGAGGTGGAATCTCTTTTCCTGCAGCTTGCATCCATTGCTCCGGGTCCTAGCCTCTGGAGCAGCAGAAAACAAGCTTGCTCCCTCCTCAACATGACATCCCTTCAAGTATTTAAATAGGGCTATCATTTCACCTCTAAACATCCCCAGCTCCCTGAGTCGTTCCTCATAGGGCAAGGTTCCCAGACCCTTCACCATTTTAGTCGCCCTCCTTTGGACACACTCCAGTTTCTCAATGTCCTTTTTGAACTGTGGTGCCCAGAACTTGACACAATATTCCAGGTGGGGCCTGACCAGAGCAGAATATAGTGGCACTATTACTTCCCTTGATCTAGACACTATACTTCTATTGATGCAGCCTAAAATCTCATTGGCCTTGTTAGCTGCCGCATCGCATTGTTGACTCATGTTCAACTTGTGGTCTACTTGGACTCCTAGATCCCTTTCACATGTTGTCTCCTTAAGCCAGGTGTCCCCCATCCTATAGCTGTGCATTTCATTTTTTTGCCCTAAGTGCAGTACTTTACATTTCTCCCTGTTGAAGTTCATTCTGTTAGCTGTGGCCCAGCTTTCTAGTCTATTCAGGTCATTTTGAATCTTGATCCTGTCCTCTGGAGTATTAGCTACTCCTCCTAATTTGGTGTCATCTGCAAATTTGATAAGTATTCCTCCAATTTTTTCCTCCAAGTCATTGATAAAGATGTTGAACAGTACTGGGCCCAGGACAGAGCCCTGTGGGACTCCACTGGTCACTTCTCTCCAGGATGAAAAGGTGCCATTGTTGAGCACCCTTTGGGTTCGTTCGGTCAACCAGTTACAAATCCACTTAACAGTTGCCTTGTCTAGCCGACATTTTACAAGCTTGTTTGCAAGAATGTCATGGGGAACTTTGTCAAAGGCCTTACTGAAATCAAGATATACTATATCCACAGCATTCCCTTCATCTACCAAGCTGGTAATTTTATCAAAGAAAGAGATTAGATTTGTCTGGCATGACTTGTTTCTCTGAAACCCATGTTGACTTTTTGTGATTATGGCATTGCCTTCTAGATGTTCACAGATTCTCTGTTTAATGATCTGCTCTAGAATCTTTCCGGTACAGTGGTGCCTCGGGTTACGAAATTAATTCATTCCGCGGCCGCTTTCGTAACCCGAAAAGCCTTCGTAAGCCGAATTGCCATAGGCGCTAATGGGGAAAAGCCGCGTTTCGTGCGAAAAAGCCGAAAAAAGCACCAAAATTTTCTTTCGTAACCCGAAAAAACATTCGTAACCCGGAACAATTATTTCCAATGGGATTTTTTCGTATCCCGAAAATTTCGTAACCAGGGTATTTCGTATCCCGAGGTACCACTGTATTGATGTCAGACTAACTGGACGATAACTGTTGGGATCCTTTTTCTTCCCCTTTTTGAAGATGGGGACAATGGCCTTCCAGAAGAGAAAGGTTTTTATTGCCTTTTTAAAAGCCTCCAACAAGAATAATTGGCGGATCTCTTCTGGCAGGTCATTCCAAATTTTTGGAGCGGTGGCAGAGAAAGACCTCTAGGAGGTCACCACTAATCTGGTCTTTCTTGGTTGTAAGAAGTTTTTCCCGGAGGAATGGAGTGTACGGGAAGGATTACATGGGAGGCACCGTTCCTTCAAGTAGACTGGACCCAGGTCATGTAGGGATTTATAGGTGATAACCAACACCTTGTACTCTGCCCAGAAGCTAATAGGCAGTCAATGTAGTGACTTTAAAATAGGTGTAATTTGGTCAAACCTGGATTTTCTGGCGACCAGTCTGGCTGCCATGTTTTGTATCAGGTGGAGCTTCCAGCTGTGGCACAGGGGTTGCCCCATGTAGAGCACATTGCAGAAATCAAGACAAGAGGTTATCAGAGCATGTACAACCATTTCTAGGTCCCGCTGCTCCAGGCAGGGGTGCAACTGGCATATCAGTCGAAGCTGATAACAGGCACTCCTGGCTGTCACGTCAATCTGAGAAGACAGCTGAAACGACGAATCCAGGAGTACCCCCAAGCTGCAGACGCAGTCTTTCAGGGGAGGTGTGATCCCATCTAGGACTGGCGGACTTATCTCCATACCCGGATTGGAGTTACCTAACACGAGTACCTCCGTGTTTTTTTTATTCAGCTTAAGTCTATTTTCCCTCATCCAATCCATTACTGACTTCAGGTAGTTGTTCACAGGAGAGATGCCCTCCTTGGTCACTGAAACAGTCTGAGACATAGAGAAACAAATTTGGGTGTCATCAGCATACTGATAACTCTGTGCCCCATGTCTCCGGATGACATGTAAATGTTAAACAGCATGAGGGACAGAATGGCACCCTGAGGGATGCCAGATGTCAGGTCTCTTGTAGAGGAGCAGCTGTCCCCCAACATCACCATCTGGAATCTGACCGAGAGGTAGGAACATAGCCACTGCAAAGCAGAGTCAACATTCCCAACTCTCTCAGGCGTTCCAGAAGGATACCATGGTCTATGGTATCGAAGGCTGCTGAGCGGTCGAAGAGCACCAACTGGGTCACACTTCCCCTGTCGATGCATAGACGGAGATCATCGACCAAGGCGACCCGGGCAATCTCAACTCCATATCCTGACCTGAAGCTAGTTTGAAATGGATCCAGATAATTGGTGTCATCCAAGACTGCTTGGTGCTGATTTGCAACCGCCCTCTTGATCACCTTACCCAAAAAGGGAAGAAGAGATACTGGCTGATAATTATTTTTGTCCATGGGATCAAGAGAAAGTTTCTTTAGAATGGGTTTCAGTGCATCTACACTGTAGAAATAATGCAGTTTGACACCACTTTAAATACTGTAGCACCATTCTATGGAATCTTGGTACTTGTAGTTTTACAAGGTTTTGAGCTTTCTCTTCCAAATAGTGCTGGTGCCTCACAAAACTATAAATCCCTGAATCCTGTAGGATGGAGCCATGGCAGTTAAAGTGGTGTCAAACTCCTTTATTTCTACTGTGTAGACGCAGTCCAGGACATTCCAGTGCAAAGTACATTGCAGACGTCTGTTATATTGCACACGTGACTGTTATAAATTGTCAGTTATGTTCCATGTTATGTTATTGTGTGGCAAAAAAAAAAAAACCCTCTCTTGAATGGATCTCCCTATTTGTCCTACATTTATCATGTTTAATGTGTGGCTTCCACATGGAATCCTTGTCAGTCTTTCAACCTGTTTCACTGGCATCTTTTCAAATAGATTCACCAGTACAAACTTCTGTGAAACAGCTGTCTAAAATTACTAGGAACAAAGTTATCATCCCACATAAGGTCTATTATAATTAAGTACTACAGTTTTGTGCAGAGAATAATTGGACATATTAACATCTGGAAATTATGGACAAATATAGCAGCTCTCTCTAAAGCTTATTGTTTCTTCCTAACAAGAATTGCTAGACTACTGTGCTCAAGGCAAGAGCTGAAAGGAAGAATGACTCAAAATAGACATTTGACTAATAGTTTCATACTGAATGATACCTATTTATCTGGTATGAAGTGGTAAACAATTTTCAGCCATGGTTGGGGTGGTGGTGAATATATGGAAGAAAATGCATGTATTCATATTTTGATATTTTAATGTCACTTTTCAAGGCAAGAACAAATACCCAGCCAATACAGAACTCATCAGAGATCATCATGTCTATCTATGGAGAGATTTTTCTTTCTTTCTCATATTTTACTTCATGATATCAATGCTTTATGCACCTATATATGGAGTTAACACTTTTCTTTCTGCCATTGCCATTGTCCTTTGCATGGGAAGCCTCAAAGTTTTCTTTGGATTTTATGGAACACTTTGTTTGCCAAAGGGTTGCCTGAGTTAATATAAGAATACAGGGAAGGGCTGGTATACCTTTAGTGGTTGACCAGAAGAGGGGAATTTCAACAAGTATTGCTTGTCAGACTGAGTCTCCATCCACACTGTGGAATTAAAGAGTTTGACTTTAAATACTGTACCACTTTAAATACCATGACTCTATCATACAGAATCTTGGAATTTATAGTTGGATGAGGTATTCTGCCTGATCTGTCAGTGCTCTGATGCCTCATCAAACTACAAATCCTAACATTCTGATGTTTACAAGCAAGACTCGCTGAAATGCCCACTTCTGTGCAACCAGTAAGGTACATGGGCCTTCTCCAGTTTTCACTTGGGCAACCCTGGGTGACAACATTGTTCAGAGTTCTTCCTTTGGTGCTGACTTTTCCCCCTTTCTTTTGTATATTCTGAATGTTTGTTCAACTTTTGTGAAAATAAAATTATATATTAATAAAACAATGAAACCATTTTTAAAAAATCATGACACACAGGCAGGAATCCTACTGACAGTCCCAACTAGAATAGACCTATGGAACTAATGGGATTTACAGAAATGTTGACTTATTGAAGAATTCATTCAATGGGTCTACTCTAATTGGCAGTGTCAGTAGGATTTAGGTGACTGAAAATAAAAGTAGAGGCATAATACATTCTACCTAATTTAATCCACTCAGGTGTCAGAATTAATATATTTAGGAATTTACCATTATGTAAAACAGAAAGCATAAACAGTTTTAAAAACCTAGTTCAGCACCAGCAAAGAAAAACATACTGGGGAACAACAACAACAAAAAAAAGATATTCAAGGCCAGCTTAAAGACACCAGAATCCATCTGATCTTGGAAGCTAAGCTGTGTCAGCTGAGGTTAGTACTTGGTTGGGAGACTGGCAATGAATATCCGTTGCTGTAGGCTATATTTCAGAGGAAGGAACTGGCAAAACCACCTCTGGGTATTCCTTACCTAAGAAAAAAATCAACAGGCAACTTGAAGGCACATGCATTCAGAAAAGCAGCTAATGGGCAAGGAGGGGAATGTACCTCCTATGCAAAGGAGTCTATTGTGTAGGAATGGAAGGAGTATCACAAAATATTCCCTCCAAAAAGTTGAAAATCATGTTTTTGAGTGTCAAGAAACCCAGACAACAAGAATCTTGGATTGTGAAGAATCTTTGCCTTTCAGGACTTATTTTGTGCAAAACCTGTACAGAAAAGCCTGCTGCCTGCACAGAACATGCATAAAATGTATTGTTCTTGAAAATGTATTGTTCTTGGAAAGATGGTTTAACTCTGGGAAGCCTGCTCTGCCCCAGGGGCTTCTAAGCATTTGGGTCCGTAGGAAACCTTACAAGGAGACAGAATTGACCATATGAAGTAAGCCATAGGGGCATGTCAATGCAGCAAGACTTGCTGAGCCCTTTTTGCTTGGCAGAGTGCAGAACCAAGAGCTGGGAACCATCCCAGATCAAGTTTTTAGATTGTAAGCCTGAGGGCAGGGAACCGTCTAACTAAAAGATTGCATGTACAGCGCTGTGTAAATTTACAGCGCTTCATAAATAAAGGTTAATAATAAATAATAATAAGGCAGATGAGTGACATTTTCTGCTGTTGCTTGCAGACATTGCATCCTACAGAACCTAGCTCTATGGCAGGGGTGGCTAACTGGTGCTCCACCTCCCACCAGCCCTAGCCAGCATAGTAAATGTGGAGACATCATGCTAGCTGCAGTCCAGAAGTCATCTGGAGAGGTATTTCAAGCCCTGAAATACATATCTATTAATCCATCCCTTTATTTGCATTCCACCTATCTCCCAGGCTGGAATGCAAGGCAGCTTACAAAACAGGGAAAACAGAACACATATAGTTTAAAAAAACATACAAAATTAAGATAAAGATAGTATTAAATAACAACAGAATCAAAGCCAATTAAAATCTTACTTTAAAACAGATTAAAAACAACTGATTGTTTTAATCTATCACAAGGTTTTCCTGGCATGATTGGTGCAGAGGGGATTTGCCTTTGCCTTCTTCTGAGGCCTGGAGAATGTGACTTGCTCAAGTTTGCCCAGCAGTTTTCCATGACCAAATGGGGATTCAAATGCTCCTCTCCAGGGTCATTGTCCATTGCTCAAACCACTACACCATGCTGCCTCTCTGTAAAAACACCACACTGGCTCTTGGTAAAAACAGCAAGCATCATAAAGACCTTGCCTTTCCTCTAGTATTTCTCTTCTGTTCAGTTTTAAGATTGTAAGCTCCTTGGGTCAGACATGTAGTGTCTTGGACACTATCTGTATAAATAACAACTTTGGTGGGCTTGTTCCAGCACCCAAACACTGTCTGACTGGTAGCTATGCCAAGGGAAAAAAAGATCAACCTGAGACCAGAACGATTTTTTTTAGAAAATTCAGCTGCTACATTAAAATAATAATAATAATAATAATAATAATAATAATAATTTACTGTCCTGGCTGAGGGAATCTTTCAGTATATGAAGAAAGGCCAGAAGCAAATTAAGTCCATCAGTAAAATACTGTACATAATCTGGGTGGAAGGGCGTGACAGTTAAGTAAGACAACATGTGAATGGGTAAGTATGGCTCTTATCACACGGAGGTTTTTGCAGCTTTTTGCAGCTCAGATCCAATGTGACTGTGGGTCCAACAATGCGAATTCATGTGATAAAGTGATGTGTTATCCCACGCGATTCCTTTCTATGGGGGCTCCTTCCGTGGCGCTTACGCAGTGAATCCAAAGCGACCCCTCATTTTGGTGAATTCAGTAAAAAGTGAATTCACAGAATTCATATTCAAGCTCACTTCGATTTCACTCCGAATTGGTCTGGTGTGGAATGCAACTTTGCTTCCATCCTGGTACTCCCCCCAAACCTCCAAAGAGGCAAATTTCCCATGATGCTGTGCTGCAGTTTTGCCCCAATTGCTTCCGTTGCTCGGAAGGGTAGATGACAGGGATGGAGGGAATGAAACAGGAGGCTGGGGGAGAGATGGGAGCAACAGAGGGGGCCATCGGAGGCTGGGGGGAGCAACAAACGCCAGTTCTCAGAATTCTATAGCCTTGAACCAAGGACCCCACAACAAACTGCAACTCCCAGAATTCCATAGCACTGAGCCAGGACAGTTAAAGTGGAGTTAAACCGGATTATCTCAGAAGTGCAGATGCAACCTAAGAGAAGGTAACTGTTACAAAGGGAAGGAGAGTGGATTGGATTCAGGGAGGTGGTACTTTAGTGAACATGGAGAATAAGGGAAACTTGATCATTTCTGCAATCCTCCAAAACGGGTCGCCTTCAGATTCAAAGGATTTACTTCCAAGTAAACCTGCAGATTCCACACTGATTATTTTGCAGTGAATAATAATAATAATAATAGTAATAATAATAATTCCTTAATAATAATAATAAATGGATGGGAGCTCTGACATAGAGGATAGATATAGAAATGGATGAGGAGAATGACAGGAAGATAGATGTAGATAGATGTGGCTGAAATGGATGAGGAGAATGACAGGAGAATAGATGTAGATGTGGCTGAAATAGATGAGGAGAATGACAGGAGGATGTAGATGTAGCTGAAATGGATGAGGAGAATGACAGGAGAATCGATGTAGATGTGGCTGAAATGGATGGGGGCTCTGACATGGAGGACCTCGTTTGAATTTGGCTGCCAGGGATGGGAAAATAGAAGGGAGGAAGAAACGTGAAGCAGTTTTTCACGTAAGGCTAGCATTCACGTGAAAGTGGAACCAGGCTCCCTTCTTAACCCCAGAAGCGCAAAGGTTCAGGATGCGTTCAGACCTCCACTGAGCATGTGCAAGGGTCCCAATTCGAATTGTTGAATTTGCATGGTATGCACTGGTGTGGTAACACAATGTGCACTCACTCCATTTTGCGTGAATCCACATCACGTGACTTGCCTTGGATTCGATTCCCCCTCGCTTCAGAAGGGCAATGGATGGGCAACCAGGTGTGATAAAACATGTGTGTTATAACATGAATTTGCACAGCTGAACCAGGAGTCATCCCAGATCTGAGCTGCAAGAATCTCCATGTGATAAACACCATAGGTGTCCATTGATGGAGTACTGGGAGACAGGAGAAAGAAGACACTGGGATGAATGCAAAGAAGAAGAAATGTAAGCTGAGCTTATAAGGAACTCATTGCTTTGGAAATTTCAAGGGGGAAAACCTGCTGATAGAGTGCATCCCATAAGCTGAATATACACAAGGAAGGAAAGAGGGGTGTGTGGGAAGGAAAAATCCTGCTTCGATCCATCGGGAGAGGTGAGAAGATAGAAATAAAAATTATTATTATTATTAAAAGAGGCAGTAAAAACAAAAGGCAGTAGGAAATGAGAGAAACTGCACAACAGGAAGATTGCTTCAATCAAGGAAGCTAAGGATGTGCTGAATTTGCAAAACATGAGTACAGCACTGATTGACGGAGACTCTTGGAGGTCTCTCATTCCTAGGGTTGCTATAAGTTGAGTTGATGGCAAAAAAGCAACAAACTACAATAAAATCCAGAATTAGGCAAAAGAGCAGCCCCATATTAGTCCCAGGTCACATGGACTGTAATGGTGAAGAATTGTAGTGCAACAGGTCCAGAGGAGACCAAGTGGAGGCAATGGGCCCTGGTAGCTTTTGGACCTGGAAATATGGCAGCCCAATCGTTCCTCCTCTCTAAGCCTAGGCAGAACTGGTGGAGAAAGGGGAGTCTGTCCAGCAGTTGAGAATAGGAGGAGAAGCCTCCTGTAGGAAGCTGTGGGAAGTGGCTCCAATAATTGATTAATAATAATAATAATAATAATAATAATAATAATAATATCCAGCTTTTCCCTCAAAATAGGGATACAAAGTGGCTTATAAATTTTAAAAATACAGTTAAAATCACAAAAGGTGAATATATTGAGGGTGGAGTGGGATAGAGCAAGAGTCTAGACTCAGAGCAAAGCAGCCTAGATTCAGAAGGAGGAGCAATGAAGTTAGGAGGAAGGAATATCAACAATCTATAAGATATACTGGTACATATGACACCATAATACTAGCAGTAAACCTCATGGACCTGGAACAGCTGTAACAGAAGTTCTAGGCAGAAAGTGCAAAGACAGGCTTACTTATGAACATAAAGAAAATAATGACTATGTATGAACTACATAAATGCAACCTAGACAATGAGGGAATTGAACTAGTTAAAGACTTTGTGTACAGTACTTTGGATCAAACTTTGATCAGAATGGAGAATGCAGCCAATAAATCAGAAGAAGGTTAGAGATGAGAAGTATAGTTATGAAAGAACTAGACAAGATCCTAAAGAGTAAAGATACGACTGAGCACTAAAGTTAGAATGGTCCAAGCCATTATATTCCTCCATCACTATGTATGAATGTGAGAGCTGGAGAGTGAAAAAAGTGGGTTAAAAAAAAGCAACTCATATGAGATGTGGTTCTGGGGAAGATTGCTGAGGATAATGTGGATGGCCAAAAAAACAAACAATTGGGCCCTTGAAGAGATTAAACCTGAACTCTCCCTGGAAGCCAAGATGGTCAAATTGAAGCTACCGTACTTCGACCACATCATGAGAAAGCCAATGATACTGGAAAAGGTGGAAGGCAGTAAAAAGAAAGTGCATGCTAGATGGATGGACTCAATGATGGAGGTCATGGGCCTGAATCTACAGGACCTGAGCAGAGCAGTGGAGGACAGGGGAGATGGTAGTTGGAAATGTCTCATCCGCAGGGTTGCTATGAATTGAGGGTCAGTTAAAAACAACAACATTTCTCTAAATCCCCTTGGCTCCATAGGCCTATTCTGGGAAAGGTAGAGTGAAATAGAAAGATGGCTAGACTCAATCAGGGAGGTCACAGGCCTGAATTTACAGGACCTCAGAAGAGCAGTGGAGGACAGGAGGGCTTGGAAATGTATCCTCTATAGGGTTGCTATGAGTTACAGTCTACCTGAGGGCAGTTAACAACATCAAGCAAAGAAGTGGGAAAGCACTTAAGCCAGTGCAGGCAGGGTGGCCAGATGTCTTCCTTTTTCTAGGACATGTCCTCCCAGAAAAATGATAACTCTACAACGGAGGATCCCCAGGCAATGGGCGCGCAGGGAGGGTGCAAACTGCACCAGATGAATCCCTAGATTTTGACAGAAACATTGTGGCATCTGCCTGTATCTCTTTAAAATGCTTTAAGAGATAGTGGGAGTGAGGCAAACCTCAGTGGGAGAAGAAAAGACAGGCCCCAGGATTTTTTAAAGATATAATTCTTTTAATTTTTTTTATTTAAAAACATTCCATTTTAACCAAACCTTCCCTATGTATATGTAAATACATTTAGGTCATGCATATGATATTGTAATTTGAAGGGATATATATATATATATATAGAGAGAGAGAGAGAGAGAGAGACATTCAGTGGGAGGTGGGAATTCTGATTTACGGATAACATTAGCGCAACATTGTTGCATTTGCCTGTATCTCTTTAAAATGCTTTAAGAGATGGTGGGAGTGAGGTGAACCTCACTGGGAAAAGAAAAGACAGGCCCCAGTAGTTGTTTTTTTTTTAAAAAATAAAATTTTTAAATTCAAAATTTAATATTTTTAAATAAAATTTTGATTTTTAAAAAATATTCTTTTAAAATTTTCTTTAAAAACATTCCATTTTAGCCAACTCTTCCCTATTTATACGTAAACCCATTTAGGCTGTGCATATGATAATTGTAATTTGAAGGTATCATTTGTTTCTGTTGTGATGAATGGCACGGCATTCCGCAGTGTGTGGGAATTCTGATTTACGAGTCCCATGAGTGCAAAAGAAGAAGCAGGGCTGAGGACTGGGTATGGCAGGGGTCCCCAAACTGTGCCTTTGTAAGAGGATTTTGGACTTCAGCTCCCAGCATCTCAGACCAAGGTGGCTGAGGCTTCTGGGAGCTGAAGTCCAAAAAAAAATCTGGGAAAGGGCAGAGTTTGGGGGCCACTGGTCTGAAATGGGGGGAAGAGGAGGAGGAGAAGGTGGGGAATGAAGGGGGTGACCTCCAACTCTAGGGTTAGCCAGAAAGAGGGAGGGGAAGGAGGGGCGCTACTGAGAAAGCCCCCCAAGGGGCTAGCCCTCATGGAGGAGGAGGAGGAGGAGGAGGAGGATGAGGAAGGAGAAGAGGCGGGAGGCTGAGGAGCCCCTCAGGAGGAGAGTGGGAGGTGGGAAGGCACTCAAGGCAGGGCTGAGAGAGGAGAAAGGAGGCGAAGGGAAGAGCAGAGCAGAGAGGCTCAGGAGCTGCTCCTGGGAAGGCGGGAGAGAAGGAAGGGGGCCGGCTGGCTACCCAAAGCCCCTCTCAGCCGGACAGGCAAACAGCCTTGCCCCCCTCCTCCTGCTCCTCGGCCTCAGGGAGCTGCCAGCATGTTCCTGCGGAGCGCTCGCAAGCGCCTGGCCGGCTCCAGATCCGTGAGTAGCAGTCCCTCAGAGGCTGGAGGGAAGGCAATGGGGGGGGGGGGGAGAGCCTTCAGTGGAGATGGGGAGAGGGAGCTGCCCAGGGGACTCCTCAGCCTCGCCAAGGAGCAGCAAGGAGAGGGGGCTCATCTTTGGAGGACATGGAGCAAGCTTGTTTTCTGCTGCTCCAGAGAACAGGACCCGGAACAATGGACGCAAGCTGCAGGGAAGGAGCCCCCCCTCAACCTCAGGAGGAACTAACTCCCTGCCAGGGAGAGCTGTTGGGAGGTGGGAAACGTTGCCTCCCAGGAGGGAGGGGGTGGGGTCTCCTTCGTTGGAGGTTTTGAAGCAGA
This sequence comes from Sceloporus undulatus, assembly GCF_019175285.1. Taxonomy (NCBI): domain Eukaryota; kingdom Metazoa; phylum Chordata; class Lepidosauria; order Squamata; family Phrynosomatidae; genus Sceloporus; species Sceloporus undulatus. The sequence goes on along the minus strand of NC_056523.1, from coordinate 30,627,247 downwards.
GGCTGAGGGGGGCATCTCTTGGGGGCTGCTTTGGTTGTGAGTTCCTGCATGGCAGAATGGGGTGGGACTGGATGGCCCTTCTTGGGGTCTCTTCCATTCTAGGGATCTCCTTGGCACTGTTGGGAACGCTGGCCAGTCAGGAGCTAGCCAGGAATGGAAGCAGGGCAAGAGATCCCATCTCTGATCTGCCCCAGAGTGGTGAGGTCTCCTTCTTTGGAGGTTTCGAAAGACAGGATGGATGGCCATCTCTTGGGGATGCTTTGATTGTGAGTTCCTGCATGGCAGAATGGGGTGTGACTGGATGGCCCTTCTTGGGATTCTCTGGGATTCTCTGAAAAAGAGGAGCACCTGGCAATATCCCTCCTTGCAATATCCATCTATGCTCCAAAGGGAGAACCTTTTGGAATGCCTCTTGGACAGAAGGCTGGAATGGAGGGCCACCTTTGGCCCCTCTGAAGCTGCCCCTGTTTCAAGAGGCCTCTCTCCTGATCAGGGGGACAACTTTCACTGACTCCCTCCATTTGCCCTTTTGTATGTTTTATTGTGGTCTGTCTTTTTTGTAACACCCCTTGAATCCCAGTATGGGAGATAGGTGGGATGGAAATAAAATGATGGCTGATGGATGAAAGCCCTTGTTGTTGCCGTGTGCCCTTATGTTGTTTCCAACTAATGGCAACCCTAAGGTGGAACTATCATGGGGTTCTCTTGGCAAGAGTGGTTCTGAGGGGTTTGCCTTCCCCTGAGGCTGAGAGCATGTGATCTGCCCAAGCAGATTTCATGGCCAAGCAGGAATTCAAATCCTGGTCTCCAGAGTCATAGTCCAACACTCAAACCACTACACCACATTGGGTCTCATTTGGATGCTCTGGGAAGGATTAATAAGATGATCGGGCTGCTGGCTCCCAATAAGAAAATGTATTGAATTTATGTTTATTTTATCCTATTATTTTGCTTTATTAGAAACCCATTCAGATCTACCTTCGATCGTGTCAGTGGCCAGCCATCAGCTGGGATGTCCTTCTCCCAAGGCTAGGTTTCATTCTTGCAGGGGCAGAGAGAATGCATCGCTTGTATTTATGAGACTCTCTTTTCTTACATGCAGTTGACTGCCTTGGGGGAGCTGGAAAGAGAGCGGCCTTGCAACAGGTGCGGTGACCATTGTCCAGGCTTTGCACTGCACAAATGGAGGTAAGGTGGCAAACCTGCCATGTCCTGAGGAACTGTCAAAACAGTGCAAAACACGTGGTGAAAACCATGCCCTCTGTATGTTTGTATGCATTTGCTCATTTGACCCCAGCTCCCCATTCACTTTGGGTTTGTTGTATTTTCTCCCTGCGACTGTCTAGCTGTAGCTCAATTTACCTTTTCACAGATTGTTCTCATACACAACCCATGATGTATCTCCTCCTCCCAGCAATGGCAGATCTGTCCCGGGTTTCTAAATAAACTTTCAGAATCCTCCTTGCTTTAGTGTTTGACAGGCACTTTTGGCAGTGTTTCGTCGCATGTTTCATTTTTTGGGGAGTACCACACTCAGTCTGTGACATACTGGAAGATGCCTCCTGTTTTATTTCACAAATATAGTTTAACTTGCTCACGTTTGCAAAGTATTCTCCTCCTACGAATTTAAAGTTATCCAAAAGAACTGAAAGGTATTCAAGATTGCTAACAGCAAGGGCACAAACGTGTATCTGAGATGAAAATCAGTTCCTAAGACCATTCTGGTTGCATTTTCTGGGGGATTCATTTTTTCTTATTTAACTGTATAAATAAAGTATATGGCAGTAGATCTGGAGAATCTTAACCTCAGTGTATCATATTGCACTTTGCTACCTTTGTAAAATTGTGCACTCTGCTGTTTCTCAGTGACATGCAAAATTACCGTGTGTGTGTGTGTGTGTGTGTGTGTGTGTGTGAGTGATATATGTCACATTTCCCTTAGGTAATTTCCAGTCCTTCAGAACACCACTCCAGCAGTTCATCACTTGTGTATGTTTTTTCCCATATCACTGAACTCAGAAGAGTTACCGTTTGGACTACATCTCCCAGAATCCCCATGCCATCATGACTGAGGGACTCTGGGATTTACAATCCAAAAGTTAAATTTTATAAACCCTGACTTTAAGACCTAAGTTGCCTTTTTCTTATCTGTGTCCACATCCTCAAGATTACAACTGCAGCCTGTAGGTGGACTAGCAGAGTGTAAATCTCCTCCAGTGTTAGTATGCTGGTGCTTGAGATGAATGTGTTTGTGTATGTGTGTGTGTGTGTGGGGGGGGGGGGGTGCATGCCTTTTCTATTGTGGGTGCACAATGGAAGCCAGAGGCTCCTGGGCATGGTGCCCCTCCCAAACAGTTGGTTGTGGGAGTGTGCCAGGTACTCTTGCTGTCTCAGAAAAGAAAAATCACCCATTGCTACACCTTAACAAGGGTAGACACTTCTTTCCTGGATGTGCAATGGAAACTAGGCAGTGCCAGGGCTGACATTCACAACCAATTTCTGGCAGGGGCAGGGCAAGACACTTTCCACTTTGTACACTCTGGGGCAAAAGCATGGCACAAGGCAGGCCTGGATATGTCTTCACATATCATGTTTAAAAGAATACAGTGGCATACCTGGGGGTTATGCCAGTGTATACCACCAACAAAAGTCCATCTTTTTTCCCCCTTGTGTGTCTACTCCAAGTCCCAAAGCAGATAAATAACAGATTACGTGGACACCTTCCTTTTGTACCCAGGTTTCACATCATATGTTTTTACCCCTCTCTTTTACAATCTTGGTTACATTTTTTGTGTACAAACACCCTGTTTTCTATTCAGAAAATGGCTTTCTTGCACAGAAAGCAGGTCATTTTTTGTTTTGTTTTTGTGCAAAACACCCTCACATGGTTTTCTCCACAAAAAAAAAATAAAAATAAAAATCTGCATTATCTGCTCCTCTTTTAAACATTTTGACCCCCCCCCCCTCCAGTTTTGTATGGTCAAGCTGGGGAGGGGGAAGGAGGAGAGAGCCAAATCATCATATTCTGGAGTGGATTTGCAACAGTACTCAAAATGTTCAGGTGATTTTTTTTACCACTGCATTTTCCCATCCCTGCCAAAGGCTTTCACATTAAAAAAAAATGATAAAATAAATTGGAATATGTATTCAATACGAGAATTTCCCAGTGTATCATTTTGTTGTTTGTTTTTAATGTGCTGATGCATGTCAGAAGCTGCTAGAGTTTAGCTGAGTACCTTTGTGATGAGTCTTTTCAGGGTTTGGATTGCCTTGGTGCATTTAGACTACTGTCGATCTCTTCTAGACAGAAGGGCTGCAAATGCTTACTTTGTTGACTCGAGCCTCACTTGAGGTTCAGGTTGGAGTATTATGTCTTGGGATGAGCGTGGAAAGGTTTCTTCCACCAAGTAGGCTCTCTGATGATTTTCATAGTTTAATCCAGCAAAAGAAGGAAATCTGTTCTTAGGCTCTCAAGTTCCTGGCTCACTTTTGAATTAGGTGCCTATGGTTCAGCAAAACACCAATGCCTTTTCTTAGTGCATGTGCATAGACTTTGCCCAGTCATTTTGTGGCCAACTGATTTCATTCTGCAGTAGGAAAGTTCTCTATTCAGAATTCTGCCTTTCTTTGTGATTCACCACCATGGGTTGTGTGGGTGCACCTGCCATTGCTGTAACAGAGGATGCAATCGCCTTCTGGCTCCAGGCATTCCATACTGTGATGTATCAACTGTTGTTACAGGGCAGCACTGGCAGTGCTGTGGGGGAAACGTTATGGTGCGACTGACACTACCACACACCAGTACTTGGCTTCATTCTCTTTCCGTGTTCTCGCCCACATGCAGATCTAGTCTTCCATTTGCAAAGGTCAAAGTACAAACTGTAATGATTTTATATAAATAATATAAACAATAAATCCATCTTCGTTATTTTGGAAGACAGGATAACCTACAGTCCTAATGAAAGATTGCCTGTTGTGCATAGTTTGTGTGTGTGTGTGTGTGTGTGTAATAAATGGGGTGAAATATGCTGGTCCTGTGTCAGTACCACCAAGTCCAGGTCTTTCAACCTTTGTGTGGTTGTAAACATCTGAATGGAGAACATACATGTGGAGTCCCCTTCTCAATGTTTCTAAACATGAGAAGATTTAAGGAGGCAGAACTAGGAAAATTCACTTTTTGGGCTACTACTCAGAATCTTCCTATTGAGCTTGGCCAGTAGAATACTAGCTGAGTGTTTTTCCAAGTTGTACTCCAAATGTTAGTGTCTCTTTCTCCCTTTCTCTTTTTCTTTTTCAACTTTTGGAGAGGAGCAATGTTGGGATAGCCTGCTTCTTTCTCAGGGTGTTCTACATGTAGGAAGTGAATACAAGGGCATCACTAGGATGGTGCAGGAGGTCCAGGCTGCATCAGGTGACACCCTAAGTGAGGGTGACACCACTACCCAAACACCTGCCTTTTGGCATAAATGGGTTGTGGCATTCACCTGCACCCCTCCATCCTCCGTGGAAGCAGACTTTAGAGCCCATACAGACAGGCCAACATAAAGCTGCTTTGTGTCACTTTGGAGGTATGCTTTTTAAATGATGCATGCATCTTAAGAGGCCCGAAGCCACACTAAAGCCGCACAGCTTCCAGTCTCTTAAGATGCGTGTATCATTTAAACAGCATACATCCAAAGTGACCTGAAACAGGTTTATTTGGGGCTGTCTGTACAGGCTCTTTAGTCTACAAAAGCTCATGCTGCTAACCTCTTTCTTTCAGTTAGTCTCAAAGGTGCTACAAGATCTCTCTACATGTTGATTCTACAGACTAACACAGCTATATCCCTTTAAAACACTGAAGAGATGCTGTGTAAATACATTTAGGCTGTGCATATCATAATGTAATTTAAAGTATACAGTCATCCCTCCATATTTGTGGCTTTGATATTTGTGGATTTGATTATTCATGGATTTCATTAATATGTTCTCTCTAGGACTGTCTAGGTCCTCCAGTGCAACTCTGTGGTCAACTTTAACTAAAAGTTGCACTGAAAGACCATTTGTAGCTACTCCAGTGCCATTCTATGGTCAGTGTATGTTGGACATTGACCACAGAGTTGCACTGGAGGACCTAGAGATTCCTAGAGAGGTGTCCTTCAGGTAAAAACATGGTGTTTTTGTTATTTGCGTTTTTTCCATATTCACGGGGGTCTTGTTCCCCTAACTCTAGCGAATATGGAGGGACAACTGTACTTTTAATTTTGCTAGTTGTATATGTCACAACTTTTGCCATCACATTTAGTGATGTACAGAAATTACCATTTATAAGTAACATTACAAAAACATCACTAAAGAGTTAAGGGAAGTAATAATGCCACTCTATTCTGCTCTGGTCAGGCCCCACCTGGAATATTGTGCCCAGTTCTGGGCACCAACAATTGAAAAAAAGATGTTGATAAACTGGAGCATGTCCAAAGGAGGAACGACTTAGGGAGCTAGGGATCTTTAGCCTGGAGAAGAGAAGGTTAAGGGGTGATATGATAGCCCTGTTTAAATACTTGAAGGGATGTCATATTGAGGAGGGAGCAAGCTTGTTTTCTGCTGCTCCAGAGACTAGGACCCAGAGCAATGGATGCAAACTACAGGAAAAGAGATTCCACCTCAACATTAGGAGGAATGTCCTGACAGTAAGAGCTGTTCGACAGTGGAACAAACTCCATTGGAATGTAGTGGAGTCTCCTTCCTTAGAGGTCTTTAAACAGAGGCTGGATGGCCATCTGTCGGGGATGCTTTGATTTAGATTTCCTGCATGGCAGGCCTGGATGGCCCTTGTGGTCTCTTCCAACTCTATGATGTTTATCACACTATGCTCTTAAAGAGCTACTATTCCAGTGTGACTCCTCTAGCAGCCTCCTGTTGCATGCTGGGATTGGCAGTTTTAAGGAGCTGAACTTCTCTGCCTGAGAATTCTAAATACCCCTCCTTAAAACTGCCAATCCCAGCATGCAACAGGAGGCAGCTAGAGGAGTCACACTGGAATAGTACCTCTTTAAGAGCATAGTGTGATAAACATCTATGATTCTATGATTTGGTATGGGAAGAAGTCATTGGGGGGAGTCAGCGGTTCTCAACCTGTATATGCATGATGCTGTATAGTTCAGGACCCATGCAACTAGAAGTACTGACCTCGTCATGAAAATAGTGACTCTGCAAAGAGTACCAAAACTTAAAGACTAATGGCTGTAATAATTATATTAATCATGGCAGGGGGGAATTGTAAAAATCTGATTTTTGCTGAAAGGTTGAATAGCCACTCCAAAAGCCTGGTTTCTGGCAACTAAAATATCCTGTGTTTTTGTTTTTTGTTTTTGCTTTTCACCCCACTTTCCACTGACACAGAGGCCCTGAGAAATTGAGCTTGGCTTTCATACTGAATCTGCCTGCCTTAGCTTATCTACTACAGCTTTCTATTCCCATGAGTCAGATGTTTTCATAACAGTTGCCCTGTGACTGATATTTGGAGGTGCATTGTCATTAATCCTGGAGGCAATACATACCAATCACAGCTAATAGCCATTGAGACCCATTGCCTAGAAGCTGCACATGGCCATCAAAGCCTATGTGTGTTAATAAAATAGTTGCACATATCAAAACTAAAATGGAATCACAGCTAATTAAGAAGCATAAGGTTTCACAACTGCGGTCCATAAACAAAGAAACTTTTCTTACGATGTACCTGCCTCCTGAGTAAAGTAGAGCCATTGAATCAGTGGGATTTACTTATATGTTGCCATGCCATTCAACAGTTGATTCAGTAGGTCTACTCCATGAGGAACTAACCAACAGGATGGCAGCTGATGGGTTTCTGTATCTGTGAGCCTGTGAATCTGACCTGAGTTGCAGCCAGAATTGTAACAGAGCTATCCAAGGAGCTGGACAATATCCCCCAAAACAGCACCTTTAAAGATCAAACTAACATCCTGAAGAAATCCACCTCCTCACTTAATGTGGGAGCCAGAAGCTACCACTGCACAGATACCCTATCCATCCCATAGCCCTCCCCACAAGATTGGGACAGCATTGTTAGCACTGCCATCATCATAATCAGCCATCATTTATATTTTTCCCAAATTGGAACTCATATAACACCAATTTTAAAAGATCTTCATTGGCTCCCAATCTGCTTCCAGGCGCAATACAAGGTGTTGGTTATTACCTTTAAAGCCCTACATAGCTTGGGCCCGATTTACTTACGGGAAAGCATCTCCCTATACAATCCGCCCCGCACTCTTAGAACGATGGGGAAGAACTTGTTGGAAGTAACAACAACCAAATACGCTTCAACTTCCCAAAGAGCTTTTACGATAGCTGCTCCAAGACTGTGGAATAGTCTCTCGAAAGAGATCTGTCTTATTGCCTCCCTGGAAACCTTCAGGAGGGCTGTTAAGACAGTGCTCCTCTGGTGAGCATACCCACCTGGCTTTTTGTAAGACATGAATCCACCTCCCTGAACTCTAGTGTCGCCTGTATATCTTTTTTTTAATTTTTAATTGCTATGTATTTTATCGAAGTGCTGTGTGTTATTTTATATTGTTTTTTAAATTATGTTGTGATCCCACTTGATCCACCCGGGAGAAGCGGGAAAATACAAATTATAATATAATATAATATAATATAATATACTATTATTATTAGTATTAGTATTAGTATTATTACAATTTAAAAACATTGTTAAAAATTCACAAAATACAGAAGTTAAAACACAGTTAAACAATCAGAAAAAATAAAATAAAACCAGATCTACATATACATCATTCAAACACACATGCACATATGTACACACAGCTTAACGACTAACAATTTCCAGCAAATTGTGTGAGATGGGCCTTATGTGATCACTCTGAAAATGCCTGTCAGAATCCCCAGAAGATCTCACAACATGGGCAGGATTGTAAGGAAGAATCCATCCCAGCATGGCCATGACAACCCACTGGGTGACCTTGAGCAAGTCACACATTCTCAGCCGCAGAGGATGGCAATGGCAAAACCCCTCTGAGGAAATGTTTATCAGACCTTCTTTCTCCTCACCTTCCCACTAGGGCCCTCCGTTCTGGTAAAGTCGGCTGTCCCAGCCCAGGATTTCCTCTGCCCCATCTAGGATTCGCCCCTTTTCACTTGCTGCCCCTCACTCCTGGAACCTTCTTCCCCCGCGAGCAAGGGCCATCACTTCTTTAACCAGCTTCAAAATGGAGTTGAAGACCATCCTGTTCAGAGAAGCATTCCCAGGCATTGCAGATTGTCACTTGCTATCTGATGTTCTTTTTGTTGCCTGTTTTATTGCATCATTTCTTGTATTGCTATGTGTTTTATTTGTATTATCCTATCATTTTTTAGATTGTACGTCATAGGCAGGTTTACTTTTTTATATTTGTTGTTTTTATGTACAGCGCTGTGCAAATCTACAGCGCTATATAAAATAATAATAATAATAATAATAATAATAATAATAATAATAATAATTGCCAAGAAAACCCTGTGATACGTTCACCTTGGGGTCACCATAAGTTGGAAATGACTTGAAGGCACAACACACACAGAGAGAGTCCTTTAAATAGCTGTGTAGGACTTTAAAGATCATAATCAACATTTAAAATTTTGCCTGGAAATGTACTAGCAGCCAATGGAGCTGTTGCAACAACGGAGTTGTGTGCTCCCTGTAACCATCACCATTTATTAATCTGGCTGCAGCCCTTTGGACCAGTTGAAGTTTCCAAACAGTCTTCAGAGGCAGTCCCACATAGAACACATTACAGTAATTCAACCAGGATATAACTGAGGCATGTTCCCTTTGCCTTCCACCCTTCTGCCAGGGGGAAACCTATGTGGATAGGCTTCCCCAGGATGTGCGGCACTGTGGCCTTACTCTCCCAAAATCATGCCAGCCCACCTCCCTGTGCACAAAGTATTTGTGAGTAACTTTTCTTACCTGCTGTGTGTGGTCCTGACAACACAAAAACGTAACATACAAATCAGCTGAATTAATTTATAGCATATGACAAAAGCTACCAAATCTTTTCCCACTATGTTAAAATGCTTGATGAAGCTAAAAGAAAACAATAGCTTTCAAGGGAATGTACAGCTTAAGGAAACAAGGCTACATCAATTAACCACTGGGGTTCTTAAGCTTTTTCTTCATAATCTTTTAACTGTACAGTTTTGCTGTTAAATGTAAATTGGACTTGGGGCTTCAAAGATGGGAATTTACAAGATACCTTGGGGAGAGGAGAGTTTCTAAGCCTGCAATACATTCAAGAAGCAAATCATCCCAATTGCTGATGCAGGCGTTGTGCATTTATTATCATCATGTGGAACCTTATGCTTCCTAATTAGCTGTGATTCCTTTTTAGGCATGATCTGTGCAGCCATTTTATTAACCCGGCTAAATGTGCTTCGGGTAAAAGATCAAAGGGGATATTTAAAAGACTTTCTTGAAATGCAGAGGCTGCATTGATTGATGATGGAAAAATATTGCTGGAACGTTCTGTCCCCTCCCCTCCTTTTCCTCCCCTTCTTCTTCTTTCATGAAACACATCTCTTTTTTCTTTCTTTTTTTTAAAAAAAACTTTGTTCTTTATGTTTTCAGAAGCATACACTTGTTATTAAATGCTAAAAATATTTTTTGAGAATAATTTATTAGATTTTATTAGAAAAACACCTCAATATAAATTTAAAAAATAAAATAAAACTCTCTTCCAGAAATCACAGCCCCACCATAGCAGAGCATGTACAGTGATGTTCATCATGGCAGTGCCACTGTGGTTACTCCATGTTTATACCCTTCTGGGCACTTGCCTCAAATGTGGTTAGCACATGCTGGCACACACCCATGAGTTCCTCTAGTCCCTTCCGGAACATTTCTACAGCAGGGACACCATCTTTGGTCTGAATACAGAAGTTGATTTTGCTTTCATAAGGATGTGTGATACTATACCCACAGAATTCCACTTCAGGATCTTTCATGATCATGTACCGAAGGGAGTTGCCAAGGGTGTGGTTCTCATCATGGAGCACAAATGTGACACAGCTCTTATCTGACCCTTCAGTTTGTACCATCTGCAGTGCCCTGGACCTCCTCTTCTTCTCCTCCTCCACTGCTGCTGCCTCTTCACTCTCCGCCATTTTCTTTCCACAATCCACTAAACCTAGCCAGGATAAAAATATTTTTGAAAGAAAGTAATTTGAAGCTAGCTCCTCAAATCTGTTTTTTGTTTTTTTCACAATATGTGTAAGAATCCTTCACTTATTTCTTTACATTTTTTTAAAAAAAAAATCCAGTTTGAATCAGAACATCTAGCCATGCAGATAAACCTAAATAAGCAGTAGTCTATGGTCAAGGCAAAATAGCATATCCAAATAGCTGTCAAGGGACTACCAGTTCTGCTCTTTTGACATTGTCCATTCCTCCTTTCCTAATAGTTCTCTCACTTCCCTCCTTGCTAGGGCCAGAATCATGCAGTGATTAGACTAAGACTCCAGGAGACCAGAGTTTAAAATCACCACTCAGCCATGGATTCCCACTGGACAATACTGGGCAAGTCATACTCTCTCAACCCCAGAGGAAGGCAAGGGCAAACCGCGACTAAACAAAACTTGCCAAAAAAATCCCAAGATACATTTGCCTTAGAGTCACCATAAGTAGGAGACAACTTGAAGGCTCACAACAAGAACAACACCCCACCTTCGACTTCACAACCACCTGTTGCTGTTTGCCATTTGCCCATCTGCCTTTCTCCCAGAAGCAGATTTTAGTAAGATGTAGTTGTGATAAGACAAGAGCAAGGAAAGAGTTTGGAAAAGCTGCCAGTTTGGACTAGCAATCCTCAGAATTCACCAAACAATAATGAAAATTGTACAACTTGTAGCTTATCTTAGTACAGATCAAGACCTGAATCTGATTGTTGGCCCTAACTATCATTTTTGTTGTTGTTAACCACCCTCAGGTGGACATCTCCAAGACTCCCTGTCCTCCACTATTCTGCTTAGTTCCTGCAAACTCATACCCATAACCTCCTTGATAGAGTCCCTCCATCTAGCATGTGGCCTTCCTCTCTGTCTATTTCCCTTTGCCTTTCCTAATATTATTGTTTTTTTCCAGTGAATCGTTCCTTCTCATGATGTGGGCAAGGTACAAAAGCTTCGGTCTAGTGATCTTGGCTTCCAGAAAGATTTCTGGCTTGATCTGTTCTAGGACCCGCTTGTTCACCTTTTTGGCTGTCCATGGAATCCTTAGCACTCTTCTCTAGCACTACATCTCAAATGAATTGATTTTCTTTCTGTTCGCTTTCTTAACTGTCCAGCTCTCGCATCTACACGTGGTAATAGGGAATACAATGGCTAGTACAATTCTGTCTTTACATTTCAGAATATTTGCTAGCTCATACATAGCTGCACTCTCCATTCTTAGTCTTCTTATGATTTCTTGACTGCAGTCACCACCCCAATCAATGTTTAGTCCCAGGTATGAGAACTCTTACTATTTTTATTTCCTCATTGTCTAGTTTGAATTTGTGTAAATTCTCCATGGTCATTATTTTTGTTTTCTTCATGTTTGACAATAAGCCTACCTTTTCACTTTCTTCCTTGATCTCCTTTAGTAGTTGATCTAGGTCTGTGATGTTTTCAGCTAGTAGTATGGTGTTGTCTGCTAACTATCCTAACTGTCATAGACCTACTGAATTGCCGGGAACTCGCTAAGTGAACAGTTGTGTCAATTATACTGATTTAATATAAATGAATTAAGTCTTAGGAATTTAAGGCTGAAATGTAATACAGTTATACCTCAGTTAACAATGTAGATATGTTCCTGGGCATTAACGGAAATATTGGCACCTGAGGCATAAATAGTATGGAAAGAGTAAGGATAGGTTCCTATGTCACAAAATGAAGAGTTCAACATGTTTTTGCAAACCTTTTTAGTAAAAACTAATAATATGACCTTGGACAAGTCACACTCTCTCAGCCACAGGGGAAGGCAATAGCAAACTTCCTGCACTAATGTTGCCAAGAAAGCCTCATGACCTTAGGATTTCCATAAGTAAAAAATGACTTGATGCAACAACAACTTTAATATGTGCATGTGAAATGAAACACAGTCAAATAAGCCTTGCCTAAGTAAATGATGAGTCAAGTTTGACTGAGGGCAGCTAACAGTGAGAACAACAAAAGTAAACAAAAACATTTTGACCCTTCTAGAGATTTCTTTTAAAGGCTTCTTCCAAAATGGTTCCAGGGATGATTTTTCTTTTTCTTTCACCAGCCTCTACTTTGCTTACTATTTCCATTTTGGTGGCCACACCTAAAGATCTATGCTTTTTTAATGTCTCATAGCTAGACAGCTGGTGAGAAAGGCTAGTCTGCTCACCCCTTTTCTCTTATTCTTTGTTGTTCGTGCATGCTCAGTAGGGGATTCTGGAGTTAGTTGCCGCTTGCCTTTACTGTTGTAGGCAGGCATGCCTAGCTACAGTTGGCTAGGTTAAAGCAGAATCCCCTTCTTTCCCAGCTCAAGCTTTATTGCATTGTTTCCTGCAGATGTGCTGCTGCAACCCAACACTGAAAGTCTCCAGTCTTCCTTCAACATTCTTTTCATGATGGTGCTGGCAAAATATTCAGGCTACACACACAGAGAGAGAAGATAAAACAGGGATAGACAGGCATAAAAAGACTGTAAAAGGGAGCATATTTATCAAAGGCTTTGTTAACAGTGGTGTGTTTGTAAAGGTTTAGAACTCCCTCCTTTGTCTTTTCAATGTAACATATATATCCCAGAAATTACTGGGGTTTTAAAAAAGAAATGCCTTCCAAAAGTTACACAGCCTTACTTTGACCTGTTGATCTGTTGAAGAAGTTAGTCTGTTGTAGGGCATCTATTGGGAGCTAATGGATATATTAAGGGACATGCTGATGTTAGTATCTAATGCTATGTAGAAGAAGTGAGTCATGACAAAGCCTTTCTTTAGTAGGACAGTGTATCTTTCTTTAGTAGGTCTAAAGTATCTCTAACCGAAAGCCCATCTGAATTTTATGCCTCAAGTATAAGGTGCAGCAGTGATTCAATGGCATCTTATAGGTTCCATGTTGATTATATGACATTTTACTTTTATTTCTATTCTTACTTTTATATTTGATCTTATTTTTAATGGAGAGAGCAAATAATGTATATTTTGGCATGTTACCAATTACTGTATGTACTCACGTATAAGTCTAGAAATTTTGACCCAAAACCCTGAATTGACTTATCCATGGGTCAATGTAAGTAACTCACACACGCACACACTCTCTCTATCTCTCTCACACATACATATAAGTATATACATAACCATCCCCTGGTGAAAGGCAAGTTTAATTTGCCCTGGAAACACTGACCCCCCCTTCTATTCTCTCATCCATCCAGCCTTTGGTATATGCACAAATAGTTATGCCTGCTGGAATTTTGTAAGTTATATAGGGCATTGTTTACCTTTGCTTCAGTCCTTGGAATCATAGAATCAGAGAGTTGGAAGAGACCACAAGGGCCATGCAGTCCAACCCCCTGCCATGCAGGAACTCTCAATCGAAGCATACCCAACAGATGGCCATCCAGCCTCTGTTTACAGACTTGCAAGGAAGGAGACTCCACCACTCTCTGAAGGAGTGTGTTCCACAGTCAGGAAGTTCCTCCTAATGTTGAGGTGGAATCTCTTTTCCTGTAGCTTGCATCCATTGGTCCAGGTCCTGTTGTCTGGAGCAGCAGAAAACAAGCTTACATCCTTCATTACGTGTCCTTAAGTTTTAACCTCAACCTACTCATGGGTCATATCAAAATCCATAATTTTGGCCCCAAAACCTGCCCTTCACTTATACATGAGGTCAGCTTATAATTGAGTATATACAGTAGTTGTTAATTATTTCTTAATAGAAATAAAGTCATTTGAGTATTTCAAATAATGAGTATTAGATGAGACCCAGCATGGCATAGTGGTTTGCGTGTTGGACTACATCTCTGGTTTGATTCCTAGCTTGGCCATGAAACCCACTGGGTGACCTTGGGCAAGTCACACACTCAGCCTCAGGCTAACCTCCTCTCAACAAATCTTGCCAATATATTGGAAATGACTTGAAGGCCAACAACAACAACAACAACAATTTGATGAATACACATTTTCCCTTTTTATTACTTACATATTGTCAGCCATAAAAGTTTAAAACTACCTACTCTTTGAATCACCTTGATTTCACTGAGTCTCCAAACCAGTTCCACATGTTATTGGCCAATTTGTTATGTTGGGAAATACATGAAGCTGTCCAAGTCAAAGTATTTCTTCATCTAGTCCAGAATTGTCTGTTCTAACAAATAAGGTCACTCCAGGATCTTCTTGTTGTGTGCCTTCAAATAGGTTCTGACTTACAGCAACACAATGGCAAACCTATCATAGGATTTTCTTGGCAAATGTTGTTTAGTTTTGCCTTTGCTTTCCTCTGAGACAGAGGGTATGACTTGTCTAGAGTCACCCAGTGCATTTCCATGGCTTGGTCTCTAGAACTGGAATCCAGTGCCCAAACCACTGTACCATGGTGGCTCTTGGGCAATGGTATTTCCCAGCTTTGCTACCTGATATCATTTTGCCTTCAGATCCCAGTTACTGAACCTGAGACCTTATTGGAAAGCCAAATGTGCTTTGCATTAAAACATCCCAGAATCTAGTGGAAATTTTGTCACTTTCTTACACCTCTATGCTACACACATATGTGTACATGCACACACACACCACATATCTTTCTTAGATATGAAGACATCTGTGAACTTTGGTAAATTCTTCAAAAACAACCTGAAAATGAGGTGTTTCCCCACATGGACCAGTTGAATGAATACTGCTATTTTCAGTATTCTCAGTTGTATCTGCTTGCCATACAACGTAAAGATTGGGAACCTCTCAGAAAAAAAGCAATTCCAATCCAGCACTTAACATGATTGGATACTGAACGACTCAAACACAGACTTTTAAAAGCCAAGCAACACAGTGACTTGTTGTATGATACATCATCAACTACCATTTAATTTATACACTCATGCTAAAGTAACTATTCACAATAATTATAATTCGATATTGTAAAAAAAAACCTGAACAATTTTAATGAAAAAAAACTCAATTGATGGGAGCAGACCCAGAATGTTTACCTTTTTCAATACTGCAGTCTTATATACCATTTATCCTCTCGCGCAGTTTGGCATTATCTATAATTACAACACCTTTCCTTGTCCATATATGGACCGTCAGCTCTGCTTACCTCAGCCATTCCTGCTGTGTTGAAAGCACTTACTATCCTCAGAGAAATTGAAACCAACAAGTGTGTGTGTGTGTTGGAAAGCACTGAATTTGATGTTAGTGCAGTTAGGCACTGAGCAGAATAAAGAGTTGGATGGAAACAGAAAATTGCTCTAGCCTTAACATCTCATCTCTTGATTTAAAACTGTGTTTGGTCCATCCCTCTCCACAGAAAAAGATGCTTCTGGTATATCGGACATGACTAAGTCATTTAAAAAAAGATTGCTAAGTATTGTCAGTGTAATACAGATAATGCTTCCTTATGGTTTACAATGTGGGTGTTAGTAGTGGCCACTTGCAGGGTAGTAATTTTGTATTTGAAAAATCTTTGGCATATTTCTGTGTCTTGGCACTGATATGATGGTCAAATACTGAAATACCTCAGAGCTCAGACCTTGCAGCTTTAGCCATGCATGAATGTGCATTGTACAGACCCTAAGTAAATATATTTTTCATCATATGGTCCTCCTACATTAATTAGCAAGAGATTTAATTGGGCATCGTCTTCATAATGTTGAACAGCAGAATAGTTTTTCTGTTGTAAGGAAACTCTGCCCATGGTTCGACCACCTACCTCCTAGATTTCTTGGTTTACCAGCATTGTATTTACAGCAGTTAGTAATGCCTAAATATAGAACAGCTTTCACTCAAGTAAGATTGAATACACTATCGTCTGCTGTCCTTCAAGGCTGCTTTTTGTTTGTTTTGTTTTTCCTAATCCCATTGCAAGATTGGGTTTGTCCTTGTGGTGATGGCATCATTCAATCAGTAGTCCATGTGCTGCTGTTTTGTCCTTTTTACAGGAATCTGAGGAGCAAACTGATCTCCTTTCCCTTGACATCTATGCCAGGGTGTTCACCTGATTGGTATGCATCCTTTTAGCAGACCAAGAGAACATGGTGACAACTATGTCTGCAAAATTTATACTGGGTGCTGTTAAAATAAGATAGAACATGGTTTTTTGAGTCGGGATTTTATATAGCTTTCAGAATGTTTTGCATTGTATATTATATGGACTTCATTCAACTATATTTAAAATTGCAACTTTTAACTTTAGTAGAATACTGTAGTTCTATTGCAATGGCTTGTGGCTAATGCAAATAAAGGATCTTGAATGTATATGACTGGCCCATGTTCATATCCTATGTATTTCTTCCCTTCTCCCTCTACCCAGTTCCTTTGCATTTGTATTATAAAAATCCTTGAAAAGAAAAGAAAGCCAGCCACTGAAAACCCTGGGTCTGGATGGTGAATGCCCTAAAACAAACATTCTCACCCACGCCCATCCCTATAATTACAGCGCTTTAGAAATAAAGTTTAATAATAATAATTAATAATAATATAATGGACCGATCCATCCTCAAAATTCCAAAATATGCTCATCCTCATTGAACCCACAGATTATCATTTGGACTAGTTTTGTGGTCATGTTGTAAGGTTTGCTGAAGGCCTGCCTTGGCTGGTTGTTGTTGAGCACACAGAATCAGTATTCTGAGAACTTGAACGAAAGGGAGGAGATGGGGGAGTTACTTGGAAGTACTCCAAGTTTCTCATTCTGTGTTGCCAAGCTTCTCTTCCTGCATTGCTAATAATAATTTTAAAAGTACATGACACTCTCATCTGCATCTCTGGAGATGGTCCTGATTTTTAATGCATTGATCTGTACCCGCAGCAATATATGTCAGAACATCTGAAGTCATGTCTGTGATGTGGCAGTTCAGTTGTATTGCCAAGATTATCTATCTATCATATAAGTAAGCAGAATACCTTCCAAATTTGAATGGCTGTGATCTGTTTTTAAAACAGTTATATTAAGAAAAACTGATTGTGTTGAAATGTTAATTTGTGCACATGTTGTGAGGAATGCTTTTCCACCATACATTTTAACACATCAGGAACTCTTGGTTCTTGAACATCACTTGGAGAAGGTGCCAGTTGTGTGCAGAAGTGAAATCCTGCAAACTCCTCAGGAGTTGAGTTGTTGTTTTCTAATCAGATTTACTTTTCATTAAATGGCCTGCCATTCAGCTTGTTAACAAGCTTTGGGCCTTAAATAAAGCTGTCATTGGAACCGGGTGACTGAGTAGCTATTAGGAATGCCTTCTGCATAATGCCCTCCTCTCTACAAAGAGCAGGCCAGCTAAGGAGAGAAAGGAGAAGGGAATTTACAGTCTGTCCCTAATGCAATTAGGATGAATATCTAAGCCTTTAAAGGCAACAAATGGTTATGAGTGAGAAGAATGAGGCAAGTTTCATTTGCCACCTTGAAGCCCTTTTGATTATTTTTGAAAATAAACCTATTCAAATGGACACTATTTATAGTTAAATGTTAAACAGCCTATAGAGTAAGCTGAAAAGTACAGCAGACCCTCCCTATCAACAGATTCTGCACCCATAGGTTCAACCATCCACTGCCTGAAAATATTCCAAAAAAGAAAATTTCCCAGAAGTAAACCTTGATTTTTCCATGTTGTATAAGGGAAACCATTTTACTATACCACTGGATATAATAGGACCTGAACATCAATTAATTTTGGTATCTATGGGGGTGAGTGAGTCCTGGAACTAAACCCAAATGGACATCAAGGGCCCCTTGTAGTCTAAGGAATAAATGAAATTAAATTTTCTTAATCTATTTGGACACATGCATATCCTTATCACATTTTTTGATGGCTGTCTAAATTCTCTTGCATGTTTCCTTTCCTATGGTAGCTTTAAATATCTGGTTGACACCAAGAAGTTACCCCTGTTCGGCAGGTGCAGAAATATCATGCTGGTGTTATCTTCTCTGACTCATTGCCTGGTGAACATTTTGGTCTGAGAAGTCTCAGATCTTTCTGCCTCTCAACTGTTTCCCATCTTCATGGTCAAGAATTCCAAGACATACGAGCCTCCTTTTGCATTTTGTCCTTTTTAAGAAAGGCATTTCAAGAACAGAATCTAGTTGTTTTCTAGATCTAGTTCATACAAAAAAAGTTAAGCACGCTTCCAGGGAACTGAAGGAACCATTCTTCTGACTGACGTACTACATTCTGAATTGCCCCTCCTGTTCTCTATTACATATTAACAAATGACATAATTAGTAAGGATATTTGAAATGGCCTTTGGAAGAATGTACAGTAATGCTTCCTGAAGATGGATAATGGAATTGCAGAGTTGTTTTTGGCAATGCATTGTTCATAGTATCATCAAAATCTTAGTACATTTTCACTAAATATTATGACCTCATAGGGAAAAGTACTTTATCTTTCAGAATTTGAAATTTTTATACAAAATGTAGAATTGCAATCTGAGTTCTGACTTTGAGTCCTTGGAGTGGATATGTGAGCATGCAGGGACTGGCTTTGGCAGCTCAGATGAATTTCTTGCTGCATTTTTGGAATGTCAGTGTTCAGAATGGCAAGTGCAAACCTTTCAAAATTTGAATTCAAACAGAAACCTAATTTTAAATGGCATGTATATACATGGTTTTCTAGGTGTCACTCAAGCCAACTTGCTTGCTAATGCTTTGCACATTATGATCTGATGATGCAGCCACACATAGCACTTCATCTGTCACATAGCTCTATGACATATTTGTGTGAGAAAGCAATCTTGAAAAAATAACACTGCTTTCTGTGCTTCATTACGCTTTCCACTACCATGGGTTCAATGGCACTTATGCTATTTCTTCCACATTGATTTAGTGGTGGCTTAGTGTTTAAGACGCCAGTTCTGAAGATCAGAAGTTTAGAAGGTTGGCAGTTTGAGGCCTTGAGTGCTGCATGATGGGATGAGCTCCTGTCACCAGTTCCAGCTTCTGCCAACGTAGCAGCTCAAAAGCATGCAAATGCAAGTAGATAGGTAGGTACCACTTCTCAGTGGGAAGGTAATAGTGTTTGGTTCAGTCATACTGGCCACATGACCACCAGAGCAGTCCTTGGACAACCCTGGCTCTTCAGCTTAGAAACGGAGATGAGCACCACCCACTACAGTTGGTTACGACTAGACATTCATGTTAAGGGACTACTTTTACCTTTTTTAGTGGTGGCTAGTGGCTTGAATCTCACTTGGTTTCAGGGAGATTTCAGGCTTGATCTGTTCTAGGACCTATTTGTTTGTCTTTGTGGCTGTCCACAGTATCGTCAGCATTCTTCTCTAGCACCATGTCTCAAAAAATCTCAGATTTTCTTCCTTTTGCCTTTTTTACTGTCCAACTCTCACATCTGTACATGGTGGTGGGGAATACAGTGGCTTGGGTGATTCTGACTTTAGTGCTCAGTTGTATATCTTTTCTCTTTAGGCTCTTCTCTAGTGCTTTCATGGCAGCCCTTCCCATTCCTAGTCTTCTTCTGATTTCTTGATTGCAGTCTCCGTTCTGATCAATATCTCACCCAAGCTATAGGAAGTATTTTTATTATTTCAATTTCCTCATTGTCTAGGTTGAATCCTACTCACAACTTATCCTACAGTCATATCAAGATCCATAATTTTGCCAAAGCTGCCCTCAACTAATACATGAGTATATATGGTAGTTTGAACATTAAAGGGGCCATTCAAAGTGCTGAACTCTATCCCTCCAAATAACCCTAGCACCATGAATGGATCTCTTAAATTTCAAGCTAAAACTAGAAGTGGATTCACTGCTTCACTGACATGGGACCTGCCAGACACCACTATGTCTAGCCAAGATCCTACAGTGATACCTGAGTCTGACTGCTCCATCCTGAGATAATTTAAAATTGTCTAAATCATTGGTGAGTGACTTATGCTACCATAGTTGTCTTTGTAGCCCTGGGCCCCATACTGAGGGAGGGGGATCATTCAAAAAGGAGAATCGCCACATCTAAAAATTCTACATGTATAGATTTTTGGAGGTCTCTCATTCATAGAGACACATAAGTCAAAGCTGACCTGATGGCATTAACAACAACAGTGATAAAAAGGATAAATCATTAGCTTTTCAACAACAACAAAAAATATGACTGGCTGTTCAAAGTAGTAAAAGAATAAACAACAGTGAATGATGAAGCAACTGTCTCTCATTTTGAAGAAAATCAAACAAAAATCAAGCAGACACCTAAATGCTTGTTCCCAAGTCAGTATTCTGGTAGTTATTTTTCATACCCATATTTTCATTTTCATGATTAGCAGAGTTTGGAATGGTCTGCTTTGGTTTGGATGAATTGGAATTACAAACAGTCTCTTTGGTCTTAGAGGAAGGGCCAATGCAAGATTTTTTCAGAGGGGGTTTCCCTTTGCCTTCCTCTGAAGCTGAGGAAATGTGACTTGCCCAGGGTTTTCATGGCTGAGCATGGATTTGAACCCTGATCTCTAGAGTTGTAATCCAATGCTCAAACCACTACAATGGCACGCTTGAAACTTTTTCTTTTGGAGGGGGGAGGGTTGACATTCCCTCAAATAAAAAGTCTTTCTTGAATTGTAATGCTGAATTAAAAGAAACTGATAACTGTAATAAAACAATGGAACCACTACCAATATGTATTAGAACAGAGGTTCATTGATTGTCACCAACTGCAGCTGTCAAACAGGTCATCTCTGGCAGTATTACCAATACTGCAGTGCTAATGTTACCAGTATCTGCAAGTGTGCATTTGTGTCTTTGTGCATGCAAAGTATATGGTGTTCCCACATGACTTCTCTTGTGTATTCTGATACTGAGTTGTTTAAAAAGACAGAATTTAGTGAAATAGTCTTGTTTGTCTTGGTTGTGAAATTTTGTTAGTCCTTTTTAAATTGCAAATAAACAGTTCTTTTCGAGATGGCTGCATTTCCAGAAAAAAGATTTAGAAGAAGAAGAAGAAGAAGAAGAAGAAGAAGAAGAAGAAGATTTGTGTGTGTGTCTGAGAGAGAGAGAGAGAGAGAGAGAGAGAGAATGGAGCAGGTGTGATGTATATTTTGTGCCTGGGAAATACAAGGAGATTCTGTTTGTCTAAAATATTTGACTTCTTATAAGTTACTCTGTATTACATTTCAAGGATTTAAAGGGCTTTGAAAAGCTGCCTGATTGAATTACTTTTCAGATCAATTGTGCAAATCCGCAGCTGGTGTAACACATTGGAGTTGGGAATATTACATTGACAGCCGCCTGTAAACATTTGGTGCCTTGGGCTTCACTTGGTACTTAAATTAGGGAAATAGAAACCTTTGACTGTACTGGATGTCAATGGGATATCTATATTCTTTGGTCATTTATACATGCTCTGCATTGAAAATGTAGTTTGACAACAACACAAATGAACAAATGAAACTTTCAGAGAAAAACAACATAAACTGTGTGTGTTAACACCGAATGGTGTTGAATGACGTCATCACCACCAGAAAAAACATCTGATTGATTCTCATGTCATCCCTTATTTGTTCCCTGCTAAACTAAACAAAATAATATGTACTTGGAGGAAATGGCCCAGTTTTCTACTGTCACTTTGATAAGAGTGATAAGTTGTCCATTTTGCATGCAAATATCTGAAGTAGAGTGGCTTTTATTACCCCATGCAGGTTTTCTGGAACAGAGATGTCTTGTCTTTTTTTTCTTTTTTTCATTTTTCATTGTCTAGATTATAAATCTCCTGGAAATTGGTCAAGATTATAGGATCTTGGAGCCAGCTGTTAAATGCCTGTGACATAGTCATTTTAGTGTTTGCTTACCTTCTTTCTTTGGGTATGAAGTGGTATACAGAGTGCATGAGATGGGTTATAACTTGTCTTCCTTAAGGCCAGAGAAGACCAGTAAACCAGATGTCTTCAGAACAAAACCTTCTTGTGTAACATTGCAAACCCACAATGGGCACATAATATCAGACATACTATACAAACAGGTTAATTTTGCACAACCAGATTTAGCTGGATCTACAAAAAAAAGGCACATCCACTCACTTAGGAGAGGGAGGTACTATTGTAACTAAAGCCAGCCTCTTAAAAAGAAAGGCTCTGTATTACAACTTCGATTTAAGAATTATTCCTAGAAACGTCCATAATTACCTTTTTAGCAATAGCTGGGATACACTGATGGTTCTGAAAGTCTCCAAGAAGGAAAGGGAAGAGGGTGAACACAGGATAGATGAGGGCACTGGAAGGCAACATGTAAGAGATTCATAGCAAATGCGGAGCTTGGAACATTACTTTTTAAATGCAGTTTGTTTCACTGTGCTTTGAGAAAAGTAACTTATTACCTTTGGTAATTATGAAATTACTAGCTTGTATTATTAACTAAGTGACCCGATACCTTTTCATTTCTTTCTAGTTTTAAAAACCGTTAACATACATAAATTGTGGCCAGTTTCCTCAGTGATCTCCAAATAGCAATAAATATTGTTTGCCGTGCTAAGAAAGAAATATCAGCATTATCCATTACATTACTTTTTAAAAGTCATAATTCCATCCCCTCTTATCGTCTTGGTTTGGCAGGGATAGCCCAAATTAATTCTCTGCTATCCCGCTTTCTCAGCTGTTTAAAAATGTCCCAGTTTTCTCTGCTTCTTCCATCCTTTAGCCTTCATTTACTCCAAGTTGATACAAGCTGAGTTCACAATGCAAAAGTGGTTTACACACCATTAGCTCACCAAGGAGGGAGAGGAGAAGAGCAAGTGCACTCATGCACTTCCCAGTAAACTCTCTCTGCTTTCCTCCCAGATTTTCTTAAACTCAGTACTGTACATACATTCCAGGGTTTCTCTGTTTTAAATGGTAGTTTTTGTGTATTCTTCTCCATTAAGAGCTTTTGCCCTCTTGGTGACAGGATACATCCTTTTGACCACACTCTGTTGCTCAACTACATGTGTTCTGATTTTTATTTGTGAAATGCTGAAGGGCACACAATTCATTTTCCCTTTTACTTCCTCTCCCTCAAAGCCATAACAGCCAATGGATCCTTGAAAGTGTGGTAAACATTGGCTAAGTATCTAGAGAGGGGATTGTCAGGCAGAGAGGAACCCCAGTGCCTTTCATGCTGGGAGACCTCTGGATTGAAGCCAATGGCTGCACAGTATTTACTCAAATTATCATCTTGAATGAGCTTCATGCTCATCCAGAGTCTCCTTGCTCCTGCTTTGCCCTTCCCTAGTATACCACCCACTAAAGCAGAAAAGCCTTCCCTCACATATTGTCTGAACCAGGGATCTTGGTGCCCTGTTCTCTTTGTTATTGACAGAAAACAACAGGAATATGGTTTGAAAAACACAGTATCTAGTTTGCAGTGGGAAACAATAAGGCTTGCTTAAAAAGCAGAATATATAGTAGTGTCCTCACATTCCTTACAGATGTGTGTGTATGTGTGTGTGCACATTGATTATTTTCTTACTTTGCAAAAAAACATATAAATAAGAGAAAGGGGGGGGGAAGGAGACAAATAAGAAATTCAATGTACAGTCCTCTGTAAAAGACAGCTGTATGTCCTGATAAATATTTACCAATAAATATTGTATTTATTTTTAATGAGTAATATAATATATTGCTCTTTGTTGCCTAACACAGTGGGTCTTGAATCCTGAATATAGATCTTTGCTTTGGTCTTTGTAAGCTGCCTGTAACTTTCTGGAGTGGACAGGATACAATTCCAGTAAATCAAATGTAATCTACCAGCATCCACAGATAAGATATATGCTCTGGAACACTGAGTATGACTGCTGAACATTTTTGCTAAGTAACAAGCAAGAAACTTATTAAGAGTAGCAGAACCAGGAAGATAAAGAGACTTCCTGTCCCTTTTCTTGTTCCTTTCTGTGCTAAACATATGGGAGCCAGATTATCCGAAGGCGTCAGTAATTTGTTCCAGAAGGATATGGGAATGCAAAACAGTATTTGATCCTAATCAGGATCTGATGTAACATCAGAATGCTGGTTTCTGTCACATGTTCTACAGCTTCGAAATGAATGCTACAGTTACTACAGGTTATTGGTTTTAAGTTTACATGGAAAAGTTACGTAGACAAATGTTCATCACTGAATATATCCGGAAGATGAAATCAGGAACATTCTTTTACTCCACATAAAAGTATTAAAGGACAAAGCCCTTAAAAAAATGATGATTTCCTGGAGGTATAAATGGAGAACAGATCAGAATAACAGATTGGAAAACACTTGGCCTATACACATTCTTATAGCACAGCGGTGTGCAATTATGGCCCTCCATATGTTGTTGGACTGCCACTCTCAACATCCCTCTGCACTGGGGATAATGGATATTCCAGAAAGGGGTTGTAGGCCAACATTATTTGAAGGGCCACATATTCCCCATCTTTGACATAAATGAAGAACTGGTGAGTGAAACAACTTTGAAAAGCACTCAACTAATATCCTTGTAGGACTCAGCTGCATCATTGGTTCTGATGGGATTATGTCATAACCTGCCCTCATGACTCTTTGGTTCATGGTTGGGCCCATTAACAAATGAAATTACAGAAATGTTGCTTGCTGTTTCTTTTATTTAATCTACTGTAAAATCTCAAGATATATGTAGCGTATGGTGTGGAAAAGTCACTTGTGAAGTTGTAGGCTGTCTACAGTAACTGAAAGAAACATGGTGTCTTCTGATACTGAGGAAGAAGCCTAGAGGCATTATTGTGCTTTTCTAGTACAGTAATGTCAAGCTTAGGATACTGCTTCTGATTAGCATAAGACTTTAGGAGGCTGCTGGCGACAATAAAATTTCTTGCTGTTTTGTTTACAGCTGAGAACACTGAGGAGGCATACTTTTGTAGGTATAATGTATGTTTTGGTTTTGAACTGATTTTCTTCTCAGGTACCTTTGTCTGTAAAATATAAAACCTTGAATGCAATGAGATTTGCATTAGGAGATCCATGACTAGGTTATCTTAACTTATAGCAGTGCATGTATATGAGTGTGTGTGAAGGGATTGGGGTGAGAAGTGCAGAGCTAGTAGGTGAGAAGCTATTCTCCTGTCTGTATTGCTGAAAGATTCTCTCAAGCTTCTCCTTTCTTCACAATATATCTTCCATGTCTTTGATGTAAATAGCAGCTATGGGGCCATTGTGACTAGGAATACAATGCAGAATGAGATAAATAAATTCTTCTCCCCCATCACAATTGTCTTGTTCCAGATCAGACCCCCACTTACTGCTGCTTTTCAGTTCTTCTGTGAAAAACAAACAAACAAACAAACCAGAGTACACACACACACAGAGATTTGCCATTTCTGATTTAGCCAAGAAACAGAAAGCCTTCAGAAATAGCCCTTCCACGAAGGACCCAGTAGGGCCTCCAAAAGTAGCATTAGTATAATAATGAATAGCTGCCACTGTTTCAGGCTGGGGGTCTCCATGGAGTGATGTAGTGATGCAAATACATCTCTTTTTTTAAAAAAGCTGTTTGTTCAGCATTAAAAGGCTTCACAGTAGCACCATTTTAAAACAGTTTACCCAGACGCTAATCACCTTAAATTCAATAGGGTGGAATCCCTCCCCTCCATATGTAGGAGGCAAGTTTTCATGAATACCCAGCACCCCGGGCAGTTGCCAGGATCCCAACCTCATCATCATGGCCCAGCACTGCTGGTGCTTGCTTTGGTCCTCCTACCTTCCCGTTCCAATGGCTGCAACCTTATCTGGTCGTGACAACTAAGCCAGCCACCACTTTACATTTCACACCATGTGGAAAATGAAAATGGCAGGTGACTTCCAACGTGCTAGGGATCTAGTAAGCCTCATTTCTTTCCTGCTTTCCCTTCCTCCCACCCCCACCAAATCTGTTGATGGCCTTTAAAAAAACATATAGAGAAATGAGGAAGAATAGATCAAGATGGCTCTGGTGTGAGGAAGACCACAAGAAAGAAGACAAGAAGAATATTGAGGAATGAGGGAAGGTAAGAGCCAGTGTGATGTGGTGGTTTGAGTGTTGGACTACAACTCTGGAGAGCAGGGTTTGATTCCCCGCTCAAGCATAAAAACCCACTGGGTGACCAAGTCACACTCTCTCAGCCTCAGAGGATGGCAATGGCAAATCCCTTCTGAAGAAACTTGGCAAGAAAACCTTATGATAGGTTTGCCTTAGGATCACCATAAGTCAAAAATGATTGGACACATACAATAACAGAAGGGAATTACACTGGGGTCTGGGTATCTACTGGAGTTTTGCTCCAGGACCCCATGGATATCAAAATACGTGAATGCTCAAGTAAAACGGCGTCCCTTATATAAAAATGGCAAAATTATAGTTTCTTTTTGGAATTTTCTTTTGAATATTTTCAGTCTGTGGATGGTTGAATCTGTGGATGCAGAATTCATGGAAATGAAGAGCCAGCTGTACATGTGGGTATAGGATATGACAGAAAAAACAGATGGAGTAGAGAGAGCAGTGTACTTTTCAAGTGTAAACACTACATGGCACTGGTTTCTCCTTCGTTTATGTCAAGGATAGGGAATGTGTGGCCTTCCAGATGCTATAGGACTGCAACCTCTCACCAGCCATAGCAAGCATCAGCAGTGATAGTTGTAGTCTAATGTTAGCTAGAGTGTCACATATTTCCCATCAAGAGGAAGCTTTTCCCCATCTTAGGAAAATCCATGTTGTGAAGATCCAAAACATCATAGGATCTCCCATCTCTCTCTCTCTCTCTCTCTCTCTCTCTCTTGCCATTAGTTTGTCAGAGAGTCAATGTGGTTTGAGTGCTGGATTATGGCTGTGGAGGGCAGATTTCAGTTCTTGCTCAGCCATGGAAGCCCACTGGGTGACCTTGGGCAAATCACATGCTCTCAACCTCAGAGGCAGAAAAATCAACCCTCTTCTGAACAAACCTTCCCAAGAAAACCCTTTGATGGGGTCACCTTAAACTTGCCATAAGTCAAAAATGACTTGAAGGCACATAACTTTATTGTGTCACAAGTTACTGAAGCACCATTCTTTTCACTTGTTTGCTGCATGCAGGATATGCTGCACACAATAGGGCATCTGCTTGTGTGTAAATCATCACTGCAGATTCAATAACAATCTTTCAGTGCATGAACCGCAGCTTTGGATAGCAAAGGAGAAACAGGCATCCCGGATTAGAGAAAGGTCTCTCTTCCTTACATCTTCTTGGATTTTCAGTTACTTTGAAGGCATGTACAGCCTAGCAAATTCAAATGTGATCACCTTCTCTGCCGATCTCCTTAGTTCCAGTATAGGCTCCAGCTGGTAGGCAAAGAGGGATGTGTTAGTCACAACTTTAAGTAATTAGCTAAAGTCAAGCACACACCCACTCTCTCCAGCTCCCTCTTTTCTTCCATTTCTCCACATCAACCCTCTGCAATTTATACAAGGAATAAAATAGACTGCCTAGCAACCCAAAGAACAAGAATAAAGTATTCCAACTGAGCTGAAGCAAAAGTCACATTACCATCACTGTTGAAAAAGGGGCCTGTTCTTCCAAGTTTCTTGGTCTTGATGTGAGAAACTGAGGGCATTTGTTAGACATCTGTATCACAAGGTGTAGTGATTTCAGTGTTGGAAAAGGACTTGTGGAGACCAGTGTGTGAATCCCCTCTCAGCCACAGAAACACACTGGGTGATCTTGGGCAAGTCACACTCTCTCAGCTGCATAGGAAGGCAATTGCAAACCTCATCTGAATAAATCTTGCCAAGAAAACCCCATGATAGAGTCACCATAAACTGGAGTTGACTTGAAGGTACAGAACAAAAACAGCCAACCACAGATTACGATGGTCAGGTTGTGTATTCCTATTTTAAAGGTCTGGTAATTTGGTCTCCTCCAAATGCACTGGATAACAACTCCCATAATTATTTGCCATAGTTAAAGTTAAAAACATCAGAAGGATACCAGATTGCCTACTCTTATTTTAAAGCATTCAAGACAGAGAGTGAGGCAAATAGTCTCATGTTACTTCAGTGACACTGTGTTCCTGTTGCATCTGTGCTTGTGTGGGTAGGAGAAAACCGAAGTCCTCCAGTGTATTATGAGTCCCACACCTAAAAAACCAGGCATGTTTTTAACTTAGCATGGCTATTGTCTAGAGCAGAAATCTATGCTGCAAGCTTCTATACAATTTGTCTAGCCTTTTGCTTCCAGGCCTGGAATAGTACTTGCCAGCAGCCCTGTCAGATCTGGAAGGCAGCCCCTTTCAAGTCTGGGTCTCTTCAACAGCTCCACCAGACTTGGAAGGAGCTGCTGGGTAGCAGCAGCACTCTACCTCCACTAGTGGTCACAACCCATGGACAGCAGAGATGCCCTGGTTGGTGGAGGGGATGGCCTGGGGTGGGTCTTGGGACAGTCTGGAGTGACTGCCCCACTGGATGTTCAGTCACCTCTAAGGTGATACCTTGTGCATCTCACATACTCTGCACCTCTTAGTGATGCCTCTGAGCTTTGATTGTGTCTCCCTGAATGGCTGGAGATAGGACTGTATGGCCCTTCCAGCTCTATGATTCTAGTAGACAAACCCATCTATGGTTACCAGACTCTCTCTGCCTCCTGACTTTCCCCCTCAGCTGGCTTCTTCCTCCCAAGAAAAGCAGGTGTGAACCCTGCCAACTTTAAGCTAAGCCGTAGGCTCCCTTTCTCTCACTCATGAGCTTGGATGATTTGGTGGGATATTGAGTAAGGTAGCCAGATGTAAAAGGGAGGAGGGCTCTTGCACATTTAATAGTTGTGTAGAAGATGGAATTTCTGCCGCTGTGGCTTTTCTGACAATACAAGGTGAGGAGTCCTGTCCTCCTTAGCATCTGGCCACCTACTTGCTACACCTGAGCAGGCAGATCAAGCAGGTCCAACTCCCAGATACTCTTTTTATTTCATATTCCTCAGCCCCACTGCTTCTTCTTTTATGCTTCATTTAAAAATGCTGTCATGAGAGCACATTATTGAGATTCTTTCTGAAATGATGTTCATGGTTGCAGTAACCACAGGGAGCATCCACAGTGTGTCTTTCTCCTCCTCTCTTTTAAACTCTTCTTCCTGATCTTCAATTATTTATTTTGCAGACAAAAGACCAGCAAGCTAGGGAAGCATTTTGTAAGCACTGCAGCAAAGATAAATGGCTAAGAATGTTAGCAATGGTCTTTCCTTTCGCATTATGCTTATTATGCCTCACGTGTTCATACTACATCACTATGCAGATCCTTTTTTGACTGAAGGATGGGATATAAATAAGTGATAGAAAGATGATAGTGTTGCCATGGTTGTATCTCTGCCTTAACACCTTTGCTTGAACCAGGAAGCACAGAAGCAAGTTTTCGTGCTGTTTGCTGAGATTCTCCAGTAGAAAATAATTTTGTTAAGTGAACCTAACTTTTCACTTTTCACAATACTAGAAAATAATTTTGTTAGGTTTACCGAACATTTCACTTTCCTTACAATGGAGTTACCTTCTGTCTATTTGAGAAGTGTCATGTTATGAGATATACTAGAATGATTGAAAATGTGGTCAGAAATGATGAAGCTGCTTTAATGTTTATTTTAATTCTTTTTTTTCCTTCAAGAAAAATTAGAACTTTTTTTTAAAGTTAGTAACAACGCTTCCCCTTCAAAAGATTCCTATGAATATTAATTTTTCCGAAGCAAGAACTTTCATGTCAGCATACACCAGATGGCAGCCTATGATGCTTAACTGAACCTTTAAATGGTTTTGCTTCTTCATGCAAACATGTTGTATGGACTTTAATCATGTATTTTTCTCCACCCATGGCAAAAAGTCATTTCTGTAGCTTAGTGGCCTATTGTTTTTGTTTCTGTTTACCTTTTGCTACTGTTAGATTTAAATGTAACCAAGAATTTGGTGTACAAAGAGCTGGGTTTTAAGAGCAGAGTTAAATACCCTTATAATCCTATAGGTAAAGGAACCATAAGCTACCTACGGCAGGATCATTCACCCACCCACCAAGCCGCCCTCTCTACAACACATAACCTAAGATATGAATAGAATCCATGCCAGGCGGAGAGCAGCTAGTAGAACAAATGGTTCCATCTTGGTGACCTCAACAAGGGAGTTAAGCCACATCCTGGTGGAGAAGGCATACAGAGAGGTAAGGTGGGTAGTAAGCTATTTATGAGATCCTGGCTGTATGTAGAAGATTACCAACTGCTGGTACATTAACACAAACATCCCTCAGTGAAGTTGCATTCCAGTTTTCAACTGATGTCAAAAAGGAGCTCACAGTCATAATAAAATGCTATTAATAAATTTTAAAAATATGCAAATAAAACAAAACAGAATCATCTCAGCCAAACTAGGAGGAGATAGATGCCTCCCTCTTCCTTCCATCTTGTCTCTCCAGTTGGAGCTGTTATATGTGCTCCAAACAGGAAAAAGGAAGTGAGGAAATGGAATGGCATTCTGGAGCGCACCTGAAGTCAAGTGTATACAAACAGTTACTTCTGTGTAGCTTGCCCTAATATTTCTAGTTCTTAAGAGTCGAGGTTCTTCTTCTTCTTCTAGTAGCTATAAAGGACAGAGAAAGAGAGACATGTACATGGTATTTGAACAAATGAAGGAAGAGTAATTAATGTGATTGTGATGCCAACGGGGCAAGGGGAAGGTTGGTTTGAAATCTGCTGATCAGTTATGAATAGTGAAGTGGGAACTCCAAATGAAAGAAGCCCCCCCCCCCCGTCCCTGCCACAAGAGGATCCTTACTCTGAGGTCAAATATAGAGATGTGGAGGATCAATTTCTGTTGTTGAAGAGAGCCCTGGTGGTGCAATGATTAAATGCTGGTACTGCAGCCACAGCATTGTAACTTTGATCCTAGAGGAGGGCTCCAACTTTTCCATCCTTTCATAGGCTGGTAAAATATCCAGCTTCTTGGGGGCAATTCACTTACACAATGTAAACTGCTTAGGGAGTGTTAGTTCACTGATAAGGGGTATAGAAATTCACTTTCTATTGCTCTTGCTATAGTTGTTAACTGCTCTTGAGTTGATCTCGAGCCATGGAGACAGGATTCCTTGTCCTCCAATGTTCTGCTTAATTCCTGTAAATCCGTACCCGTAACCTCCTTAATACAGTCCCTCCATCTAGCACATGGCCTTCCTCTCTCTCTACTTCTCTCTGCCTTTCCTAGTATTATTGTTTTTTCCGGTGAGTCATTCTTTCTCATGATGTGGCCAAAGTACAACATCCTCAGTCTGGCCATCTTGGCTTCCAGAGATATTTCTGGTATGGTCTGTTCTAGAAACCATTTGTTTGTCTTTTTACCTGTCCATGGAATCTCTAGCACTCTTCTCCAATACCATATCTCGAATGGAGTGATTTTCTTCCTGTCTTCTTTCTTAACTGTCCAGGAATACAATGGCTTGCTTGATTCTAACTTCTGTAACTCAGATTTTTCATATATATAAGCAGCAACCAAGAGGGAGTAGTTGCAAGCTCCTTATAGAACCATACACGGGACTTTTAAGAGCATTCCAGCAGAACCATAGAATCATAGAATCGTAGAGTTGGAAGAGACCACAAGGGCCATCCAGTCCAACCCCCTGCCATGCAGGAAATCACAATCAAAGCATCCCTGACAGATGGCCATCCAGCCTCTGTTTGAAGACCTCTAAGGAAGGAGACTCCACTACACTTCGAGGGAGTTTGTTCCACTGTCGAACAGCCCTTACTGTCAGGAAGTTCCTCCTAATGTTGATGTGGAATCTCTTTTCCTGCAGCTTGCATCCATTGCTCCGGACCTAGTCTCTGGAGCAGCAGAAAACAAGCTTGCTCCCTCCTCAATATGACATCCCTTCAAATATCTAAACAGGGCTATCATATCACCTCTTAACCTTCTCTTCTCTAGGCTAAGCATCCCCAGCTCCCTAAGTCGTTCCTCATAGGGCATGGTTTCCAGACCTTTCACCATTTTAGTCGCTCTCCTTTGGACACGCTCCAATTTCTCAATGTCCTTTTTAAATTGTGGTGCCCAGAACTGGACACAGTATTCCAGGTGGGGCCTGACCAAAGCAGAATAGAGTGGCACTATTACTTCCCTGGATCTAGCACTATACTTCTATTGATGCAGCCTAAAATCTCATTGGCCTTGTTAGCTGCCACATCACACTGTTCACTCATGTTCAACTTGTGGTCTACTTGGACTCCTAGATCCCTTTCACATGTTATCTCCTTAAGCCAGGTGTCACCCATCCTATAGCTGTGCTTTTCATTTTTTCTGCTCTAAGTGCAGTACCTTACATTTCTCCGTGTTGAATTTCATTTTGTTAGCATTGGCCCAGTTTTCCAGTCTATTCAGGTCATTTTGAATCTTGATCCTGTCCTCTGGAGTATTAGCTACTCCTCCTAATTTGGTGTCATCTGCAAATGTGATAAGTATTCCCCCAATTTTGTCCTCCAAGTCATTGATAAAGATGTTGAATAGAACTGGCCCGAGGACAGAGCCTTGTGGGACCCCACTGGTCACTTCTCTCCAGGATGAAAAGGAGCCATTGTTGAACACCCTTTGGGTTCGTCCGGTCAACCAGTTACAAATCCATGTAGCAGTTGCCTTGTCTAGCCCACATTTTACAAGCTTGTTTGCAAGAATATCATGGGGAACTTTGTCAAAGGCCTTACTGAAATCAAGATATACTATATCCACAGCATTCCCTTCATCTACCAAGCTGGTAATTTTATCAAAGAAAGAGATCAGGTTTGTCTGGCATGACTTGTTTCTCTGAAACCCATGTTGACTTTTTGTGATTATGGCATTGCCTTCTAGATGTTCACAGACTCTCTGTTTAATGATCTGCTCCAGAATCTTTCCTAGTACTGATGTCAGACTAACTGGACGATAATTGTTTGGATCCTCTTTTTTCCCCTTTTTGAAGATGGAGACAACGTTTGCCCTCTTCCAGTCTGCTGGGACTTCTCCTGTTCTCCAGGAGTTTTCAAAGGTTATTGCCAATGGCTCCGATATTACATTTGCCAGTTCTTTTAGTACCCTTGGATGTAGTTCATCTGGTCCCGGAGACTTAAATTCATTTAGATTAACAAGGTATTCCTCTACTATCTCTTTACTTATTCTGTGCTGAAATCCCCCTATTCTGTCCTCTGCTCCATTATCCTCAGGTTGAGTTCCCTTTGCCTTTTCTGAGAAGACTGAGGCAAAGAAGGTGTTGAGTAATTCTGCCTTTTCTCTGTCTCCTGTTAGCATTTTGCCATCTTCTCCACGCAGTGGCCCTACCGTTTCCTTCTTCTTCCTTTTGCTGCGGACATATCCAAAAAGCCATTTTTGTTGTTCTTAACCTCTCTAGCAAGCCTGAGTTCATTCTGCGCTTTAGCTTTTCTGACTTTATCTCTACAGACTTGCTATTTGTTTGAATTCCTCTTTTGTGATTTTCCCATTTTCCCATTTCTTATACATGTCCCATTTAAAACTTAGCTCAGTTGAAAGTTCTTTAGTCATCCATCCTGGTTTCTTGAGACATCTCCCATTTTTCTTCCTCACTGGAACTGTTTGAAATTGTGCCTTCAGTATCTTCCTTTTTAGAAACTCTCATCCATCTTGAACTCCCTTCTCTTTTAGTATTGTTGACCATGGGATCACACTCAGTATTTCTTTAAGTTTACTAAAAAACCATCTAATGGCTGTCAACCAAAACAAGTTACATTCAAGGCAAGCAGGCTTCCAGTTCTGTCCAACAATAACAACAACAATGTAAAGCTTTCCACCAATTTCCAACTGATTTCTTTCCTATTCCATAGGAATTGATGTGGTAGTGACTAGCCAGAGAAAATTTCTTGGCATTATGATAGCACAGTAGAAACAGCAACCTAGACTTTGCCTGCATGGGCCAACTGATTCCAGGAAGATCTGGAGCCCTTCGTTCCCATGCCACAGTGGCTGTCTGCAGGGGCAACACACTGATCTACCTGCTGCATCTGTCACTGCTGTGAGTGTGAGGTCAGAACAAGGTGCGCAGCCATGGGATTGTCACTGATTGCCTTGTTCAGACCTTGAAAGCAAGTGACCTGCAGCAGTGGAAGACACATTGGGTATCTCAGCATGATGCCCATGCAGACAGCTGCCCAACATGGGAATGGAGGGCTAGGTAATGGGGTGGTTGAAACAGTTGTAGGGCCAGTATACTCCAGGCTCCCCTCAGAGTATCTTCACCTGCACAAACAAGGGCAGATTGTAAAGAAAGAGACTGAAAATAAAGCTGCCAGTTTCCCAATGACTTTAAATGAATAAACTTGGGAATGGTACTTTTTTTTTTTTAACATAACCACTCCCAGAATAAAAAAAAAAGACAGGGCTGAACACCTGTTGTCACAAACTCATGTGGCAATAATGGAAGAGTGTATTCTGATTCAGTCCTTACAGATCTCAGTTTTGTTTCAAGAGCCAATGTCTAAAACAGTTAATGTAATCTCTAAGAATAAAGACATCTTCAATGTCAGTTAATCAACAATAGGTCATTTTCTCTTTGTTCCCTTATTTGTACAGAAGCAGCGGATCATTGCTGGAGATAAAGAAATTCTAAAGAAAACAAATAAGTCTTTGTGATAAACTAGCAAGCTAATGTTTTAATTGTTCTGTATCCAGATGTAATTAACCTGTAGTAAATTCTCACAGCAGGTAAGTAGAACAGAGTAACATGCAGGGAGGGTGCACCTTCAACTAATTATCAAACAGAATAGGGGGGAAATGCACTAAATCTGTATTTTCAAAAGCAGTGAACAGGAGAGCAATAAATTAAATAACCTGTTGAGAGAGCAGAACACAGTAAAGAGCTTTTAATGGCATTTATAACTTTGGCTCGGTATTGAAAATGTTAATTTGTACCAAAGCCAATTGCTGGAAAAGAAATTATTCTAAAGAATGTGTCAAAGCAGGTATAATGGTAGATAATTTCTCAAGATGATACAATCTCATCTCATCTAAGAAGAGAGCTGCTAGTTGCTTCATCAATTGTATGTGTGGTGCAGAAACCTGAGGTGATACAGAGTTAGCTGGCTGGAGATCTGTTCATGTCTTAAACATACTGTTTGGACAGTTTTGTCTCATGTGCAATAACAGCATCAGTTGACATGCACATTTGATTCCACAGCATTGCCATTCAACACACAAAAGTTGGGTAACACTATCAGTGCATAACTCTATGTACAAATATTTATGCTGCTCAGTCCGGAAGTCTTGGCTGTTGTGCTATGATTTAAATTAAGGGTGGGCAACTTGAGTTCAGGCTACCTGAAAGAATTTGCCTCCCTATATGCCTATTAGAGCTCTGGGGAGGGATTGCTTTGTTTGCTTCTGCAAAAGGGAAGCTCAGAAGTGATATTGTGAGCATTGAATTTACCATGCACCTTTTGGGATTTGAGCCTCTGACTTTGATTGAAAATTCTGCAGGGCTTCTAGGTACACATGGTGATTTTCAGTGAACAAGAATTGTTCTTTAGTATTGAGGAATGAGTATTATATGCTTGAATTTGCATATCCATACACATGGCACATTCCCCAACCTTGAAAAGAATATTCTGTCTTTCCCCCATTGGAACTATAGGATGTGTACAATTTTCCTAAATCCATAGAAGCTAATGTGAATTCTGCCATTAGTTTCATTGAAACTAGGATCCTTTCCAATGGACTGCTTTCCCCCGCTTCTTAACAAAAAGAAAATACTCACTGTATTTAGTATAGGAGAAGGAAGAGATTTTTTCCCCTTTTCATTTTGACATTTGTTCCATGAGTAGTTATGTAATTGTGAAAATGCCAAGTCTGTATTCAATTTAAAATTTTACTTTTCTGTGGTGATATTAAAATAGTCAGAGCAGCTGGGTTTCTGATATTATACTTGCAACCATGCATATTATGGCGGAACCATAAAATGCCATAGTACATTTTAGAATATTAGCCACTAATCTAAGCTGAATTCAGTGTTCAGGGCAATTAGACCTCCCACTTTTCCTTCTTCCCAACCATTTCAGCTAAACTTTTTTCAAAGGCTACATTACATTGGTTAGATAGAGAAGGTACAAAGTTATTGATGTTAAATGGTAATAATACCCACAAAGATAGATAGCAGATGTTTCTAAGCCTGCAAGCCTTTGCCCACAAGTTTGGGAATAAGCTAAGCCCTATTGAATTCAGGGAACTTACTTGTGCCATGGAAATCCATTGGGTGATCTTGGGCAAGTCACACGTGCTCTCAGCCTCAGAGGAAGGACAGGGCAAAATCCCACTGAACTAATCTTCTCATGAAGTTTGCTCTAGGGTCACCATAAATAAGAAATGACTTAAAGGTATACAGCAACAAAGACATTCATAAGATTGCACTATGAGATTCATATTTTTCTTGGTACATTTTATTTCTTTACTATACCAATTTTGGCAGTCCACAGAATCTGTAGAACTCTTCTCCAGCACCACATTTCAGATGAACTGATTTTCTTCCTATCAGTTCTCTTTGCTGCTTTCACAACCATACATAGAAATGGGAAATAAAAGCGCATGGACAATCCTGATTTTAGTATTCAATGATATATCTTGACACTTCAGAATCATTTCTAGTTCCTTCATAACTGTCCTTCCAACTCCTAGTCTTCTTATGATTTTTTGACTGCAGTTTCCATTCTGATTATTGACTGAGTTAAGATATGGGATATTTTAGACTAATTCATTGTCTTCAAAGTTATGTAAATCACCTGTGGTCATTATTTTTGTTTTCTTAATGTTCAACTGTAAACCTGTCTTCCTGGACTTTCTTCAGTAACCATTCTGAGTTTTTGATATTTTCTTCTAGTAGAATGGTGTCATCTGGAAAATATACCCTA
The DNA here is from genome assembly GCF_019175285.1 of Sceloporus undulatus. Taxonomy (NCBI): domain Eukaryota; kingdom Metazoa; phylum Chordata; class Lepidosauria; order Squamata; family Phrynosomatidae; genus Sceloporus; species Sceloporus undulatus. Next base: position 30,590,202 of record NC_056523.1, on the reverse strand, counting down.
TGAGGAACAACTTAGGGAGCTGAGGATGTCATAGCCTGGAAAAGAGAAGGTTAAAGGGTGATATGATAGCCCTGTTTAAATACTTGAAGGGATGTCATATTGAGGAGGGAGCTCTCTTGTTTTCTGCTGCTCCAGAGACTAGGACCCAGAGCAATGGATGCAAACTGCAGGAAAAGAGATTCCACTGCAACATTAGGAGGAACTTTCTGACAGTAAGGGCTGTTCGATAGTGGAACAAACTCCCTCGGAGTGTAGTGGAGTCTCCTTCCTTAGAGGCCTTTAAACAGAGGCTGGATGGCCATCTGTCGGGGATGCTTTGATTGAGATTTCCTGCATGGCAGGAGGTTGGACTGGATGGCCCTTGTGGTCTCTTCCAACTCTATGATTCTACCTTGTTGATATTCCTTTCTCCAAGTTTCATCCCTCCTTTCTCTGAGTCTAATCCTGCTTTACATATATGCTCAATATACAAGTTTATCACAGGTAAACTCTCCCAAATACGAGGTTCATTCTAATAAAAAAAATTTTCACTGAAGATAGTATTTTGTTGATAATTCCAAACATTGGCTTCTGTGTAGGCTGAAGTTTAGGCCTATGTGAAGGCCTATAATGATGTGGCCTGAAGGTCATCAGTTGCATGAGAGTATCACAGGAGATGCTAGCTGCACAGAAAGAAAAATGCCATTTCAGAAGATGCAATCACAGGAACCTTTGCTCAAAAATGTTTTTTCTCTGGTTTGTTTAAAAGCAACAACACCCCAAACCCAACTTAACTCATGAACGGTTGAACTAATAGAAGGCCACATTGTTCTGCTGACCTTTCTTAGCACTCAAACTCGCCTGAGCCAATGTCAATAGAAGTGAAACTACTTAAATACACAATTAAAACATTTTATTATATTACATTGCAGACCTCCCTGCAAAATTCCATGCTTAACTGAATAACTCTTGTATAGCCCTGGTAAAGAATGTGGTAATATTAAGCAAATTACAATAGGTTCAGACTAGCTCAGAGCTCAAATGGGTATATTTGTGTATATAGCAGGAGTGGGCCATTTTCCTTTGGCTTGGCCTGCAACTTGATTCTCAGGAGGGGAAAAAGTAGAAGCTAAATTGCAGGTGATTTTGTAGGATGTTTATGCAAAATGATGTCCTTGTATTGACAGATCATGTCCAGATCTTGCAAGTCATTATTGGTTTTCTCTAATCAATCAGAAGCACTGGTAGAAGAACAGATCAAGTAGTAGTCTGAACAATGATCTAGTAGTTTATCGCACCGGGGTTAAAACGTTCCCTGGTGCGGTCTAACGTGCATGAGCGGGGATGCGCATGGAGCATGATGGGAACCCAATGGGGCGCAGAATGCTAGTTTACCGCACAGGGAATGCTGCCACCACCGCCAGGCATTCCCATTGTGTTCCCATGGAGTTCCAGAAGGCGCTGGGAACTGTTTCAAAGCGTTCCCAGAAATGGTGCCCTCTGGAACTCCATGGGAACGCGATGGGAACACGCGGTGGCAGTGGCGGCATTCCCTGTGTGGTAAACTAGCGTTCTGGGCCCCATCGGGTTCCCATCACACTCCATGCGCGGCCCCGCTCGTGCACATTAGAACGCACCGGGGAACATTTTAACCCCAGTGCGTTAAACTCTCAGGTTCCATATTTAAGTCCAAGGAACTTTCTTGACTGGCAGGGGGTGTCAAATCCAGAAAGCTCTTTGGCTTGAAATCTATACCCAATGTTGTTTCTGCTGACAATTTAGGATCCGGTGAATCCAAATCCTCCCATTGACCAATAAAAGATCCTAGGATTGGGTGCTTTGCCTATTCCATCATCCCACGTCCATAGCATGTTCTGGCAATTGAGCTTTGGAAGAAGAAGAGCATCTTCCAATTCTCATATATTCTATGGTATTTCTCTTTTAAATTTTATAAACCACAGACGTGCAAGTTTTTCATCATTGTAAGCCACCCTGAGTCCAATTTTGGCAGAAAGGGGGGATACAAATCAAGTCAATAATGTTGTTGCCATTGTTGTGTACCTTCAAGTCATTTCCAATTTATGGTGACCCTTAGGTGACCCTATTATGGTGGTTTCTTGGCAAGATTTGTTCAGAGGAGGTTTGCCATTGCTTTGCCCTTGGGCTGAGCAATTGTTACTTGCCCAATGTTTGTGCAATGCCTTTGGCATTATAAATGTTTAAAATAAATGTTTTATATATGTTTTAAATAAAATGAAATATTTTTCATGTGCTTTTTAACTTATAGGGAGCTATTTGGAGGAAGGCAAGGTTTATTGTAGATACTGTAATTTGCATTGGGTGCTGATGTTATCTGAAAGGGAGATCTTTTTGTCTTTTGGTGACCTAAAGAGATCATGGAAACATAGGTTAAGGGGACATCTAGCAAAGCCTCTAATGAAAACAAATATTGTGTTTGCTGTTAGCTGCTGTCCTTGGGAAGCTTTGCAGAGCATTGAGATACCTTCAAGGACTGAACATCTCCTCTCACCACATTATGTTACAGTGTAGGACTTGGAGTCCCTGTATTTGCTCCCTGTGTTATTTTGCAAGAAGGTGTATCCAACTGGTATAAAACTGTTGAACCTTTAATAGAAAATACTGTAATATGATCTTGAGATCAGCTTCTGTATAAGAGGCCAGTGTGATGCCAATTATATTTATTTATTTATTTTATTAAATAATTTATTTTATTATTGTATTAACTAATTTATTTAGATATGTTCCTGAACAGCACTTCTTTAACAGAAACTTTGGTACCATAGCAGAAATAAAATAGAATAAAGTTAAGTTTCTACACTACAAAAAAGAAGATCAGTTCAACATACAAACTTTTTATTCAGAACTAAAAACATGCACATATGACATAAAGCAACCAAGTCACATAAGAAAATAAACTTTTAAAAAAAAACCTCTTCCAAGTAGACCCAGCACATGAGGAAGAAAAGAGAGTTGTGAAGGCATACAAATATTTTGTAAAAAAACAAACAAACAAAAAACCTTCTTTGTAAAAAGGAGCTTCTTTTTCAGAGGCTTTGTTAACTGAGGTATGCTCATACTTATTAGATAGATGATAGATAGATAGATAGCATACTTGTACTTTAGTGATAAATGATGCATACAAAATCTGAGCTGATAGTAATTGACCCCAGTTGTGATCATTTGATGAAGATGTTGTGCTGCCCCTGTGAAAATACCTGTGATGTAGTCACTTCAATGATGTGACTAGGACTTTACTCCACATAAATGATACACTGGCTTGACTCGACTTGTGACTTGTATATTTTTAGTTACTGACTTGATATTCCTGGATTTGGAAGCTGGCATTGAAGCCTACTCAGCAGCCTGTCTTCACTGCAAATAGGGGGATAGGATGGATCCTACTAAAGTGCTTTTTTCCTAGGAGCAGCAGCAGACAAGATTTATCCCCCAGAGCTCAGAGCACATTTGTTTTTCAGAGGGCAAAAGGAAAGCAAACATGTTAGGCAATGGGCTGCTTGGGGTCTATTCTACTGCATATCAGAGGAGCTTGAAAAGTAGCTTTAGAAGGATCATCCTTCAGCCTCAAGCAGCCTATTGCCTAACATGTTTGCTGTCCTTTTCCCCTTCAAGAAACAAACATGTCCCGAGCTCTGGGGGCAAGTCTTGTCTGCTGCTGCTCCTAGGAAAAAAGAACTTTAGTAGGATCTCTAGCCTATCCGGCTACTCCTGTCCTCCAAATTCCTGCAAGTCTTCTTGATTTTCTCCTTACTGAAATTCCATGCACACACACCATCACCACCACTTCCGCTGTTGTTGTTGTTGTTGTTGTTAAAGTTGGCTTGGCTTGATTGAGACTTGATTTGAAAGTATCCTGCAAGGACTTGAGACTCGACTTGAGACTTGAAAGTATAGACTTGAGACTTGACTTGGAATAAAAGATTTAAATAATCACTGGAAAAGTGAAAGCAAAACTGCTTTTATCATACTCCTCTTATATAAATTGACAGTGTGCCTGTGCTTGGCATAGCATATTGAGTTCTGGTCACTGAAAAATAATCTTGTGGAACTAAAGGGGATGAAGAAAAAGTAAATAAATGATCAAGGGAGTGGGATAGCTTCCTTCATAGGGAACAGTTACAATATTCCAGGCTTATGGAAGGAAAGGTGAGTGAGGGGAGACACAACAGAGATGTACAAAATTACACAAGGTGTTGATAAATTGGGTATGAAGATGCTTTTCTCCATCTGTCACAATACTAGAACCTGGAATAATCAATGGAGCTATATGAGTTGTTGAAAACACATAGTTTCCCATAGCACATAGTCACACCATATGCAGATGTAAATAATAATAAATAAATAAAAATTTTATTTATATCCCGCCCTTCTTATAATCAGGGCGGCTTACAGGAAGGTTAAAATACAATCCATACAACAAGAGGACAAGAAGAATTAAAATACAAATACAACAAATCATACAAAAAATAACAAGCAAAAAGCCCCATAGCCCAACCTCTTGGCCACGGAAGAGGAGGGAGGCCCACAGGATTTTATTCGGGGAATGCCTGTTGGAACAGGAAGGTTTTCAAGTCCTTCCTGAATTGGGCCAGGGTGATGGAAGAGCGGAGCTCAGTGGGCAGCGTATTCCAAAGGGCTGGGGCAGCCGTGGAGAATGTCCTCCATGTGGTGGAGGCTAACCTAGCCCCAGGCACCTTCAGTAATTGCTGCCCAGACGTTCTGAGGGTGCGAGGCGGAATGTACGGGGAGAGGCGGTCCTTTAGGTATCCTGGGCCCAAGCCATTTAGGGCTTTATAGGTGATTACCAACGCCTTATATTGAGCTCGGAAGCGGATGGGCAGCCAATGGAGGTCTTTCAAAACCGGTGTTATATGGCTGGTCCTGGGAGCACCAGTGACCAGCCGGGCTGCCATGTTCTGCACCATTTGCAGCTTCCGAGTTTGGTATAAGGGTTGCCCCATGTAGAGTACGTTGCAGAAATCCAGTCTCGAAGTTACCAGAGCATGTACAACAGTTTCTAGGTCCCTCTGGGCCAGGTATGGGCGCAGCTGGCGAATAAGCCGAAGCTGATAACAGGTGCTCTTGACCGTCGCATTCACCTGAGCTGTCAGGTGAAGCGATGAGTCAAGAAGCACCCCCAGACTGCGCACGGAGTCCTTCACAGGGAGCGTGACCCCGTTCAGGACAGGTGGAACCACCGCCATTCCTGGACCAGGAGAACCTATCACTAGTACCTCCGTTTTCTCTGGATTCAATTTGAGTCGGTTTCCCCTCATCCAGCCCATTACTGACTCTAGACAGGCCACGAGAGGAGAGAAGCCATCCCCGGTCACTGCATCAGTCGGAGACATAGAGAAAATAATTTGGGTGTCATCAGCGTACTGATAACCCCGCGCCCCATGTCTCCGGATGATCTCTCCCAGCGGTTTCATGTAAATGTTAAATAGCATGGGAGACAGAATGGCTCCTTGAGGGACCTCGGTTTTAAGGGGCCTCTCGTCGGAGCACACGTCTCCCAGCTGCACCATCTGGGACCTCCCGGAGAGGTAGGAGCGGAACCACTGGAGCGCAGTGCCCCCGATCCCCACCTCTGCCAGGCGTCCCAGAAGGATACCATGGTCTATGGTATCGAAAGCCGCTGAGATGTCCAAGAGCACCAACAGGGACACGCTTCCCCTGTTGATGCTCAGACGGAGATCATCGACCAAGGCGACCATGGCCGTCTCAACCCCGTAACCCGCCCGGAAGTCAGTTTGAAATGGGTCCAGATAATCCGTTTCATCCAAGTCCGCCTGAAGCTGGATCGCAACCGCCCTCTCGATCACCTTACCCAAGAATGGTAGCAGCGAAACAGGCCGATAATTATTATGTACCAGGGGGTCGAGGGAGGGCTTTTTTAAAATAGGTTTTACAATGGCCAATTTAAGTTGAAATGGAAATAGCCCATCCCTCAGAGATGTATTAACTATCCGGCGTAACAATGATGTTACCGCCGGTCCCCCCTGGGCCGCTAACCATGAGGGACAGTGATCAAGAGAGTAGGTTGTTTTCCGAACACTTCCGAGGATCTTGTCCACATCCTCGGTACTCACCAACTCAAACTGATCCAGTTTAACATAGTCCACGGAGGCTCTGGACACTTCTACCCTAGGTTCTGCTAAAATGTCGGCGTTCAGACCTTCGCTTATACGAGAGGTTTTATCCGCGAAAAAGTCGTTGAACAAGTCACAGCAGGCCTTAGAAGGTTCAAGGATCTGGTTCAGGGCGGGAGGGAGCTGAGTTAGCTCCCTGACCACCCTGAACAACTCTGCCGGACGCGACTCCGCGGACGCAATACGAGCACCATAGAACGAATTCTTTGTTGCTCGTATTGCCTCTCCGTAGTCCTTTAACAGTTGGTCTAGGAGAGCCTTGTCGTGTAAGCAAAGGTGTTTCCACCAACGGTACTCTAGCCGTCGCAGAACCCGCTTCCTCGCCCGGAGATCTTCCGTATACCAGGGCTTACGTTTAGAAGCAGGCCTGACAGGGCGCTTGGGAGCGATTCTGTGTATAGCCCTAGAAAGACCGGTATTCCAAATACCGGTAAGGGCATCAACAAAGTCGCCGTCATTTCCAACCGCGAGCCCCTCTAGGGCTTCTTGGAACCTCTCAGGTTCCATCAGCCTTCGAGGGTGAACCATCCTAACAGGTCCACCACCCCCGGGGGGGATCTGGGTAGAGGCCTTGATTTTCACCTCTACCAGGAAATGATCCGTCCATGGCAGGGGGGAAACATTGGCTATTTCCACCCACGGATTTTCCACATCCGAACAGAAGACCAAATCAAGAGTATTACCCGCACAGTGCGTAGGACCCTGTATCAGCAGGGACAGGCCCATGGCCGCCATGGTATCCATGTATTCCCGAGCCGCACCAGATGGAACGTTGCTGGCCGTGAGGGAGATGTTGAAGTCGCCCAGGACAAGAAGCCTGGGCGTCTCCAACATCAGCTCAGCGACCAGCTGTGTCAGCTCATTAAGGGAGTCCGCTAATGCACGGGGTGGCCGATACACTAACAGAATCCCTAGACTGTCCCTAGCCTTTAGGGTCAGGTAAATACACTTGATATAGGAGGTCTGTCGGATGTGGTTCCTGGTGAGGGACACGGTGTTCCTATGTATCAAGGCCACACACACACCCCGCCCACCTAACCTGCGCTGGTCCTTCACCGAGAACCCAGCAGGCAGGGCCTGAGCCCACACCGCATCTCCTTCAGGCCCAAGCCAGGTCTCGGTAATGCAAGCCAGGTCACACTTACTGTCCTCCAGCATATCGTGGAGGATGTGGGTCTTGTTGTTAATAGACCTGGCATTGCACAGGAGCAGCGACAGGGTTTGTGGCATGGTTGGAGTGACCCTCAGGTCCTTCAGGTTGGGAGGGGGACAGGAAGGCGTGATAGATATGATGCATCGATCACGCCTTCCCCTGGAACGCAAGTCCCTTCTCCCACCACCATACCTCCCCCTGCCCCACACAACCTCAATTGGAGCTCCGCTCGCAAAGATGTTATCCCCGGCCCAGGCATCCCCCGTATCCCTATCCTCCCCCCACCCTTCTATGGCTACTGAAGGAGCAGAGGTAAGCCACCACAGGCATCCTCTGCTCCCGGGCTACTCAAAAGCCTCCCCAACCCTATAAAAAGCTGCGCTGCTGCACAGCTGCGCAGCAGCGATGCTCCCCAGTCCATGGGCGGCACTCCCGGGGCAGTGCGCAGATGCGCACCTCCGACACCCCGGGAGGAGGCCGCCCGGCAGAAGGCGCAGCTCTGGTGACGTCGGTGGTCCGGCGAGGAGGCAAAAGGGGGCGTGTCAGGGAGGGACCGGTTGCCCGGCTTTATACCTGCCGCTCTCACCTTGCGGGCTCCTCCCTGCTTCCCCCCAGGTGTCTCTTAAAGGCCCCTCTCGCTTGCTGGCCGCCAAACGCCAAAGCCAGAAGCCAAGCCCAGAGTCTCAGAGGAGTCCCGCTGCGATGCTCCCCAGTCCGTGGGCGGCAATCCCGGGGCGGTGCGCAGATGCGCACCTCCGACACCCCGGGAGGAGGCGCCCGGCAGAAGGCGCAGCTCTGGTGACGTCGGTGGTCCGGCGAGGAGGCAAAAGGGGGCGTGTCAGGGAGGGACCGGTTGCCCGGCTTTATACCTGCCGCTCTCACCTTGCGGGCTCCTCCCTGCTTCCCCCCAGGTGTCTCTTAAAGGCCCCTCTCGCTTGCTGGCCGCCAAACGCCAAAGCCAGAAGCCAAGCCCAGAGTCTCAGAGGAGTCCCGCTGCGATGCTCCCCAGTCCGTGGGCAGCACTCCCGGGGCGATGCGCACCTCCGACACCCCGGGAGGAGGCCGCCCGGCAGAAGGCGCAGCTCTGGTGACGTCGGTGGTCCGGTGAGGAGGCAAAAGGGGCCGTGTCAGGGAGGGACCGGTTGCCCGGCTTTATACCCGCCGCTCTCACCTGGCGGGCTCCTCCCTGCTTCCCCCCAGGTGTCTCTTAAAGGCCCCTCTCGCTTGCTGGCTGCCAAACGCCAAAGCCAGAAGCCAAGCCCAGAGTCTCAGAGGAGTCCCGCTGCGATGCTCCCCAGTCCGTGGGCGGCACTCCCGGGGCGGTGCGCAGATGCGCACCTCCAACACCCCGGGAGGAGGCCGCCCGGCAGAAGGCGCAGCTCTGGTGGCGTCGGTGGTCCGGTGAGGAGGCAAAAGGGGGCGTGTAGTGATAGTCATTAATGTAGAGGGCTGTAGAAGAAGATTACACAGGTTCACAGAGGATAAGCTGTCCATGGCTACTACTCATGATAGCTATAGATTACCTTTGATAAAAAAGCAGTGTGCCTCAGAATGCTAATTTCTGGGGAATGCAAAAAACAAGGGTGTTTATGGGCTTCTCGGTTATCTCATTGACCTCTGTGTGAAAAGAGTGCTAGACCAGATAGGCCTTTGGTCTAGTCTGGCATAGTGCTTATAATCTTAAAGATTTAGACATTGTTAAACTTTGTAAGCTGAGATATGATCATTCAAACCAGTCCCGCATGTGATACCCAGAGCTTAACATGGGACATCTTGTATAAACATACAGCATAGAACAGTAATGCTGGGAATAAATAGTTTCTTTCAATATGTGATGAAGAACTCAGAACTGCATGACGAGACTCAAAAGACAGCCTATTCTTCTCTCTGTCTCTGTTTCTTTCTTTAAATCAGAAAAAAGGTAGAAAAAGAAAGGACCAAAATAAATAACTGGAATGTAACTCAAGCTTTAAAGTAAATAATGTGTCTCTTTTCTGTGCTGCTAAGGAACAGAGAGAGATGGGAGAACAGGACCCCCCCCCCCACTGAATTGGGCTGTGTGCCAATAGAAAACATTTCTTCAACACTAAGGGGGGTGTAATGTGCCCCTCTTAAATGAACTGCTAAAGGAATGGAGTTGTGAAAAGAATACATTTTCTGTACACCAGAACTATACATGTAACAGATTTTGACTGCACTTGACCTTTATAGTGTGTAGGCAGATAAATGTGTTGATGAAGCTCCAGTGGGGTAATGAGTGCCAGAACTGAATATTTGTCTCTAACATTTAAAGTATTTTTGTTTTGCTAGAAGACACACACACATACCACCACTACCACCACTGTAAATATAATTTTATCATTTATTTGAAGAATGCAGGACTGACATCCTTCTCCTATCAACCATGGCAATTTGGGGGGAAATGTATTTAGTGTTCCACTAACTTGGATTACATCCATTGAACATTTTTATTACTATTGAAATGTTCTCTAAGAGGAAGAATGAAAGAAGGAAACAACAACCTTTGCCATGTACTGTTGCTAAGGAGAAGAAGGCATGTTTTCATCTGGACATTTTTAGCATCTGCAGCTTTTAGCAGCAGTGAAGAAAAATGCAAAGCAGTTCTCTTGATTTCTTTGAGGAACTTGATGCTGTTTACTGATGGCATAGTCTGCTTGTTCTCAATGAGTGTTTTTAGGGAATCTTGAAATCCCTTAGGGATATTGGTGATAGGTCAGTGATCAGCGATGACAAAGTGGTGCCTTTGCCTTTGCCAAGACTTTGCTTATTGTCACCTGTTTTGTCCATCACTGTGAGGATGCAAAAGAATGGTGATTCTGTAGATTGCACCTTTGGTCGAAGATCCCAAATAAGTGTGTGCCTACACAATTTGGAAATTTACAAGTAAAAAGTAGGATGACATGTTAAAGCCATCCATAACTGAATAGTGCTCTACAATATATTATAGAATTAACCTCAATGTACTTGGCTTTCAGGGTCAGCTCAACAAAAGAGGTGATGTGGAAAGATGCGTACATACATACACATGAACTTTAATAACCAGTGGTATGCAGTAAAAGTAAATTGATGACATTGGCTGATTTTAGATATACAGTTGGCCATCAAGCATCCAAGGCTTGAAAATATTTTTTAAAATATATACATTCTAAAAAGCAAACCTTCATTTTGCCATGTTCTATAAAGGACACTATTTTACTATGGAAAATACTGCACTATACTGTTATGCCATTATACTTACTGCTGTGGCTGCCTCTTGTGAAATCCTGGGATTTGCAGTTTAGGGAAAGACATTTAGGATTCTCATTTAGAGAGCTCTTAGGCTTCACTAAAATTCACTAAACTACAAACCCCCAATTCCACAGGAGGCAGCCAGAGCAGTTAAAGTGGAATAACAATGCTATAGAAGTGTAGTACAGTACAGTAATATTACACTGTAACACAAAAAACATTGTACAGTAACTCCATAACTGTCATCCTTTGGCCTATGAGGGAGTGAATAGGCTGGCCCAGCTCCACCAGGGCTAGGCTGAAGAAGAAGAGCCCTCCCTCTAGTCCATCTGCCTTGGTCCAGGCATCAGAGGGAGAGAAGAACCACTGGACATCCCCTTCCCCACCACCATTCCCTTCTCCTTTTGTGTCGTGTCTTTTAAGTTGTAAGCCTGAGGGCAGGGAACCATCTTATTAAAAATAATAATTGTAAGCCACTCTGAGAGCCATTAGGGCTGAAGGGCGGGGTATAAATAACGTAAATAAATAAATAAAAATTGTCACGACTAAAAAAAAGTTGACAGTTAACAGAAGCTATTGTTTACAAACCATCTTGAAGTAATTTTCATACCTTGTTTTGTGAGTACCTAAGAGATTATAGTTTGTATCTCAAGGGTGGCAAACCATAGATATACAACAATTGTTTCACTAAACCTTGCCATAGATATACAACAATTGTTTCACTAAACCTTGGCATTGTGTTACTTCATAAGCTTTGTAAAAGGGAAGAATTTTTAAGTACCTGCTTTTAAATGTTAAATTAATCTGGTAACTGTATTTTCTAAGTGCTTCTATACACACTTTCATATCACTGCTCTGTTCCCACTGTCTCATAGTGGGTCACTTCTGCTGGCTGTTTCCCATACTGGGCTTGAAATCTTAACTCTTCTCCAATTCCTACTAAGGCTTATGAAGTCTAAAATGAAGAGTGAGTAATTCTTTTTTCTTTTATGGGTTTTGTTAGTTGCTTTGAGTTGACTTTTAGAAAGAGAGCGAGACAGAGAGGTCAGATAAAATTATTTTTCCCTTTACATATTTTTAACTCCATTCTCCAGTACAGATGCCTGGCCAAGCATATTATTGCTTTAGAAACAGAACATAGACCTACTCACATGATTCATGCACCTTCTTGCCAACAATATGTCATATCTCCTGTACTCTGTTCTGCTAACGGTAGGTGTGGCTCTCTTCTCATTTCCTAACACCCACACCAAATTAGTATTAAAATAAAAGAAAGTTGTACAAAAATAAAAGAAAGAGAAGAAGCAGCAGCTTTCTAAATTACTTTCAGTGACGCTGTCATACTTTATGGCAGCTTCTGAGGCTTTTGTTGCATGTGAATTCATCACAGAAGCCTGTGACAACTCTGTTATGAGTTGTTTTTCTCTACAGCTGTCTGAAACTAGCCTCTAGATCTTTCTTCTTTGGAATTTGTGTTCATTCATAGTGTTGTCTAAAAGGCCATTTGTAATTGATTGCATCAACTAACTTGGACCAAATCAGAGCACAGAATAGTTTTAGCACACATAGCACACCAACTCTCAAAGGCCAGAGAGCCAGAACTGAGGGATCATAGGGCTCCAAAATCTAGGAAGGGAACCAAATGCAACTTTTGTTTGATAGGCTTCTTCCACTTATGACCATTGTTCAGTGGTGAGTTTGAATTCGGTGGGGGCATCCTCACTTTCAAATAGGCTGTTGGCAAGTCCCATTTTCACAGTTGCCAACTTCCTTCACATGTTTCTCTCACCCTTGAACTGATGTCACCCTTTTTACCTCTCACCTTCCAAGCCAAGGCTGGCCTTGTAAGTTAATTTATAGACCTAAACTTGAGCCAGGTCTCTCTTTCAGCAACAATTTCATTAGGTGGGTAAATAAGCTCACAGTTTTTCTCTGAAGCAGTTCTTTGACTGCAGCAGCACCTCGCAAGGGAATCTGGATTAGTTCCATCCTTGTATTATTCTGTATAGTTGTTGGCTTTGGTTTTAAAAGCTGTTTTTTAAAATCTGTTTTAAAGGTTTTTGGTTTGTTTAAAAATTACATATGTTGCTTTGGGATCCCTGGAAGGATGAAGAAATACTTATAATTAATACATACATACATACATACGTACATACAAAAAGGGAAGTTTACAAGCTTGCTCAAAAATATACTAGCCTGCTAAGAGGCTAGTAGTCTGCTGTTGCTGAGCTGTCCGTGGAGAAGCCTAACAGAAAGAGCTAATAGAAAATAATCTCCTGCTGCTGAGAAGCTGTTTGGTGGAAGGTTGTCCTCAGGGTGGCTGGTGCTTTCCATGCCAGTGGGGTAATGTATCCTTTCCAGGTATTACTTCAGATTTTAAAGAAATCGTCCGCATTGATGAAACTCCCAATCCTTGGATGGCTCATTTTACTTTGGACTAAATCCCAAAGCAGATTTGCAATCTCACTGACTCATCTTCTAACCTACTACATTGCCCTGTTGGATGGAAAAGGTTTTCTTTGTCTGCAGCTAAAAGAGAAACCAACCAAGTTGGCAATCCTCTATCAGTCTATTCCCTCACCAATGCAGAATTCTGTACATTGGCCTACATGGGATTCCTAGTAACCTGTGGTACCACATCTCTCTAACAGAGGATTCTGAATATTTACCCAAAATAGAAATCCCAGGATTCTGTAAGATGGAGCTGTGGCATTTAAAGCCATATCAGAGTGTTCTAATTGTGTAGATACATTATGTGTAGATGCATTATTCATTACACGATTTTAAACGTAATTGCATACACTAGACAAGTGCGAGTGGAAAACTTAAAGTTTAGGTATGAAGAATTCATGTGGGACCAGGGAGAGACTTTATGATCCCATGCTCCACCATGAGGATGCATCTGCACTGCAGAATTAATGCAGTTTGACACTAATTTAACTGTCACAGCTCAGTGCTGTAGAATTCTGGGATTTGTGATTTTGAAAGATATTTGGCCTACCCTGTTAGAGAGCTCTGGTGTCACAACAAACTACAAAACCCAGGCTTCCATAGGAAGGTACCATGGTAGTTAAAGCGATGTCAGATTCTATTAATTCTGCCATGTGGCAGCAACTCAAGTGACTACTTTGTATGTCTATGGACCTTCAGTTTACTCAGTGAGAATCATCATGTCCTGCAGGTGACTAAAGATGGTAGGTCCACGCAGATACAATCCTTTGATACAATCCTTTGCAGGTGCTTATTTTCCCTGTTCTCAATCTTCTGTTTGTGTCATCATTACACTGTTCTGTAAAGGCTCTGGAGAAGCAGATGCTGAGCAGTATACCTTTCTTTGTGCCATTTGTCTAAGCAACTCCCACGCCAGGGGAGCGAGCAAGCAGGGAAGAAATAAAGAATAGATTGCTCCCCTCTGAGCCTACAAGTCCCGTCTGCTGGTGCCACCACCTCATCACTAGGTGAAGTAACTATAGGGATGCAAGATTGTTTAGTAGTTGTCACAATTATGACAGAAGAAAACAGTCTTGCTGTGTTAGCTCCCCCGTCCCTGGCACTTGCTTGCACCAACAAGCTGCAGTGCTGTGACGCTACTACTTTAAAATATGACTGTTGCTGTTTCTTATTAAAACTGTGCTGGTATCTGTCGTCATAGAAACCAGCAAACTAATTATAAGGAGTTTGAGTCAGTGGAGGTAACAAGTCATCCTACCCGTATAAAATATACATGAGAGAGAATAGGCACAGGTCACAAAAGATGACGAACCGGAGATTGTACTGAATTAATTTGGAGAGTTCACAATGTGACTGTGGCATACTTGAGGAAGTCACAAAGAGTGCTTATGGAGGATGCAGGGGCCATGTCAACGTACGCACGCTTGAGCTGTCACTTGCATGGAGAAAAGCAAGCAAGCAACCTCCAAGGGACTGTGGGGTCAGTCCCTTTCAGCCTTGACACCTTATTGCATGGCTCATTTTAGATGTTTACCCATTGTAGACATTTGGGCCTCTGCCACTAGGCAGATGGGTTTTGACATGCTAGATAGCATCATGGCCAAATATTAACAGAAGTCCAGTGGCATGAAAGGTTTCAATTGGAACTAGAGGTTACTTTTTTGCAGTTTGAGGCTGGGATAAGATATGCAGATTGAAAGAGTGTTTCCCCCCCATTGCTAACCTGCTTGTGCAGTTCTCATTGCTAATTTAGGGAAGTGGGTCAGACTTGCGGACTTTGCTTTTCTTTGTTTCCTTCTGCACTATACAACCCTTGGGAATTCATCTTCCGTAGGCTGCCTTCTCATTTGGGGGGTGGGGGTGGATGCATCCCAGCCCAAGGGCTCCCCATCTTACCTAGCAATGGGGAATTTAATTGTCAGCCAAGGGGTCATTTGGGTCATTTGGGTAGATTTGCTTTAGTTCTACCACTGACTGTAAAGGAATTCTTCTGAACCCTGTCAGTCAAAGGGCTGGAATGCTTCTCTGCTGTGTACAGGCTGAGTCTCCCTTATCTAAAAGGAAGTGATCAGAAGTGATTTCAGGGTTGTTGTTTTTTTGTGTGTGCACATTTTTGTTTGTTTTGTTTTATTTTTGAATATTTACATATACATAATGAAATATCTTGGAGATTGGATCCCAGTCTAAGCATTTAATTTATTTATGTTTCATATACATCTTATACCCATAGCTCAAGATAATTTTATACATCAAATTTTAATAACTTTGTGCATGAAACAGAGCTTGTATACATGGAATAATCAGAAAGCAAAGATGTTGCTATCTCAGCAGCCCACGTGGACAATTTTGGATTTTGGAGTATTTCAGATTTCAGAATTCCAAATAAGGGACATTCAACCTGTACCGTCTGTTGCATCATTTATTTACCAATAAGTTTTATGCTACAGCAGGAAGAGGTAGGTTATTAGCACTCAAATCACTCTTATGGAGGCCTTGAGCTACACTCATGTTTTGATGATAGCTTCCCAAATCCCCCAGCCAACTTGGGAGGAGTTGTCCAAAAAACAAAAAAACTTTTCAAAGTTCTCATAAGAACTGAGCTTTATTGTCTCATATTGAAAACCTTACATGATATCCCAAATCAAGCTTAAATGAAACTGTAACACTGCACCCAGTCCTTTGAAAATTTAGGACAATGATTTGCATCCTTCTGCATCATATTATGTTCTATCCCACTCCCACAAACATATAAATATGCTTTATACCTGAGGCTTTAATATTACTCTGTGTCTAAAGAAGTGCATCTAAAGAAGAAAAGAAAATTTCCTTATGTCCATGAACACTCATGCTAAAATTAAAATCAGTTAGTCTTCAGGACACTGCCACATTCCTTTTTTCCCTCCCTCCCTTACTACTTTTTATGCTGCAAGGGACTAACACAGTTACTTTTCTGAAAACATACTTAGTTATCACATACAAAAACAAACAATATCAAAGGTTTGTTTCTACAGGAAGAATATACAGTAGTTTTTGTGATTTTTCTCTGGAATTTTGTTGCATTTCAAGACTTTGTGGTGAATATTTTGCAGGGTTTTTTTAAAAAACAAAATGGTTGATTTTGGACACAGAAAATGTATTTTGAACCAAATGCAGTGATTTTGCACATAGTATTGGGTGTTGGGTGATATTCCAATCAAACTGCTGCAACACTAGAGTCAACTCTAGTGCTAACCAACATATGTCAACAGATATGGAAAACAAAACAATGGCCAACAGATTGGAGGTGATCAATATACATCCCTACCTACACAAAAGGAGACACAAGACTGGAGCAGATATAGGACCATAGCATTGATCTCCCATGCAAGCAAAATCATGCTAAAAATTATGCGACATTGGCTCCAACCATACATGGAGCAACAGATCCCAGAGGCCCAAGCAGGGTTCAGGAAAGGAAGAGGCACCAGGGATCACTGGCTAATGGAACGTATCAGGGAGTTCCAAAAGAAAATCAGCATGTGCTTTATAGACTATAGCAAAGCTGTTGGCTGCATAGAATCATAAAAGGCTATAGAATGCCCTTAAAGACATGGAAGTGCCGACACATCTAATAGTCCTGATGTGGAATCTGTACTCAGGACAAGAGGCTACTGTCAGGACAGAACATGGAGAAACAGAATGGTTCCCAATTAGAAAAGGGGTCAGACAAGGCTGCATCTTATTGCCCTACCTGTTCATCTTATATGCAGAACATATTGGAAGGAAAACAGGAGTGAAAAGAAGGAGGAGTGAAAATAGGATGAAATAATAGCAATCTGAGATATGCTCATGACATCATAAAACTAGCAGAAAACCTCACAGACCTGGAACAACCTACTAAGGAAGTTCAAAGAAGAAAGTGCAAAGGCAGGCTTACTGATGAATATAAAGAAAACAAAAATAATGGCCACGGCGAACTGGCATAAGTTCAAACTAGACAATGATGAAACAGAAATAGTAAAGGATTTCTCATATCTAGCATTAAATATTGATAGAAAATATCAATTTAATCAGAAGAAGATTTAGAATGGGGAGGGTGGCTATGAAAGAACTAGGAAAACTCCTAAAATGCAAAGACAGACAACTGAACACAAAAGTTAGAATCATACAAGCCATTATATTCCCCATTAGAATGCATGGATGTGAGAGCTGGACAGTTAAAAAAGAAGATAGGAAAAAAATAAATTCATTTGAGATGTGGTGCTGGAGTACAGTGCCAGGGATCCCATGGACAGCCAAAAAGACAAACAAATGGGTCCTAGAGCAGATCAAGCCAGAAATCTCTCTGGAAGCCAGGATGACAAAAAGTAGGCTGCTATACTTTGGACACATCATGAGAAGACATGAATCATTGGGGGGGGGAATGATAATACTAGGAAAGGTGGAGGGAAGCAGAAAGAGAGGAAGACCACATGCTAGATGGATTGATTCTATTAAAGAGCTCATGAGTATGAGTTTGCAGGAGTTGAGCAGAGCAGTAGAGGACAGAGGGTCTTGGAGATGTCTTATCAACAGGTTCGAGATTGACAGTTAACAACAACAATTGAATGTTACATTAAAAAATCAGCACAGTATGATGGTTCATGATGGAGCAACCTTGCTGGAGCTAAACAGTTCTGGGATGTGCTAACTGCTTGGATACAAGGGCCTCTGGGTAGAAGGACAGGTCCTTACTCATGGCTAGAATGCCTTATTCTCCCATAAGCCAACCTTGGCTATCCCAGAACAAAAGGTAAGGTGCACGTGTAAGAATTGTGCATGTTATAAAATTGTCAATGAAATGTTTGCCATGAATCCTAGTGTGATCATCTTTGGGGTTATTCACACAATGAAAATAATGCAGGATGAATTCAGGATGAATCTTTGTTGTTCATGCAAATCCCAAATGCACTTGATAATGTTTTGGGGAAAGGGCTGCCAAAAAACCTACTTACCCTGGAATAATTGATACTGGGCTTTCCTCTGGGGTTTTACAAAAGATACAAATAGACCCAAATAAACTCAGGAGAAAACTCTCCATGCCTTTAGCAGGTTTCGAATGCATTTGCATCATTGACAGCCCACATAGGTGAGAAAGCGTCATCCCTTCTCCAACAGAACAGCTACTGCTGGGAAGAAAAGAGGAAAGAGAGAGGAAGAGGTGAGAGAGAAAAAGAGACACTGAACCCTCGCTGTCTGGCTGAGGCATGCTTGTGGGTGCGGGAACAAGGGAAGGGTACTCACTCATGTGAGAAACCAAACTCGCAGACATATGGGGCAATGTGGTTCCCATTAAGATGCAGTTCCATCATGTGAGTAACAAACCCGGAATGTGTGAGTGAGATTATTCACATTGTTCCAGTAAAAAAAAAAAAAAAAGACATGTGAGTAAGGCCTTTGCTGTTGAAGGAGTAGAAGATGCAGGAGGAAGCCTTATCATTACTGGTACAATTGCAGCTTTCTGAGTGAATGATCTGTGGCATTCACCTTTTCAGTTTAATTAAATAGCATACATGTAAACCTAACTATTTTGGGCAAAGTAGCACAGTATGTGTACAGTTTTCTCAGCCATGGTTTCTGTTTCTTCAGAACCTGAAAAATTACTTGGTGTGATGGCTGTAGGAAGGAGGAGGATAGGTATGTTATAAAGCACCAGGTTGTAATGTACCTGTGCTCTAACTACACTTGGAAAACTGTTTGCAGGTCTGGTTATTAACAAACCTGAAAAAGGATATGGTAGAGGTGGAAAAGGTATGGGAAATGGCAAAAGGGTGGAGCAGCTCTCTGAGGTAATGTTATAATGTTTGAAGCTATTTAGAAAAAAAGTCAAGTTGGGAGAAACAAGACAAGAGTGTAAACTTTTATCTGGTGTAACCTAAATACCTTGAAGATGCCAGATTTTGTCTGATCTTAAAAACTGCTGAATCTGGCCAGAAGATGATAGCAGAAAAATACAAGCTGTATTTTGAAGTCCCTTTGTTTTAAAACAAGATATATAAAGAGCATACAGGTTGGTTTAAAGGAGATTTGTGCTTCAGGAAGCACAAACTTTCTTTAATACAGTGCATGCACTCCCAGTACACCATCTTTCAATAAGGAAGTACTTCAAAACACAGCCTTTTGGAGATGCTGCCAAACTACCAAATCACAGCTGTAGCAGTATGCATTCCTCCACAGGTTCGAGGTTGATGGAACCTCCACAAGTTTGCATACTTGCCGACTCTCCTGATTTGGCAGAGACAGTTCTCTGTTGACCCACTGTTACAGCTGTTATTAAAACGTTCCAGTTTCTCTCTCCTTCCATTTCCCCCATTTGTCTTCAGCTTCTTTCAATTGCTGCAAACTGAGTTGTTATTATTATTATTATTATTATTATTATTATTATTATTATTAACCTTTATTTATAAAGCACTGTAAATTTACACAGCGCTGTACATACAATCTTTTAGTCAGACGGTTCCCTGCCCTCAGGCTTACAATCTAAGAAGACATGACACAAAAGGAGAAGGGAGTGGTGGTGGGGAATAGGATCAGGTCCAGTAGATCTTCTCCACCTCCGAGGCCTGGACCAAGGCAGATGGACTGGAGGAAGGGCTTGGCTTCTTAATAGATGGTTAAAAGGAGGCTTCCTGGGTCAGAGAGGGGCTCGCCTGTGGGAACGCTTCTCTAAACAATATAGTCTTTAACTCAGTTTTGAAACTGGGTAGAGAAGTGATGAGGTGTGCATGTGGGGGAAGAAGGTTCCAGGAATAAGGGGCAGCAAGCGAGAAGGGACAAATTCAGGAGGGGGCAGTGGTAGTCCTACACTGTGACAGGAGACCTTGACTACCAGGTGCGAGTAGGAATGTAAGGAGAAAGAAGGTCAGATAAGTAAGGAGGGGCCAATCCATGGAGGGCTTTGAAAGTCAACAACAAAAGCTTGTACCGGATGCGGAAGGGGAAGGTGAGCCAATGAAGGGAGGATAAAAGAGGAGAAACATGGTCAAAGAGGCGAGCGGATGTAACAATACGGGCAGCTGAATACTGGACAGAGATTAAAGGATGGAGGTGTGAAAGAGGAAGCCCTGTTAGAAGGAGGTTACAATAATCTAGTCGCGAAACCACTAGGGCATGGACCAGAGTCTTGGCAGTAGAGATTGAGAGGAATGGACGGATCTTGGCAATGTTGTGGAGAAAGAATCTACAAGCCTTAGCAGTGGCCTGGACCTGGGGAATAAATGACAGAGAAGAGTCAAAAATGAAGCCCAGACTGCGGGCTTGATGAACTGGTTGAATAGAAGTGTCATCGACAGAAACAGAAAAGAAATAATGAAGGGTGGGTTTAGGTGGAAAGATGAGAAGCTCAGTCTTAGACATGTTGAGCTTCAAGCGCCAAAGCCACATCCACTGAGAGACTGGCAGTCAGACAAGAAAAAACTTGCTGTTCAAGCCCCGTCGAAAGGTCAGGGGTGGAGAGATACAGCTGAGTGTCGTCGGCGTACAAATGATAGGAGAAACCAAAAGAACTGATGAGTTTACCTAGGGACAGTGTGTATAGAGAGAACAGAAGGGGACCCAAGACAGAGCCCTGGGGAACTCCAACAGATAGGGGAACAGAGGATGAAGTCTGACCACCCATGACCACTGCAAAAGATCTATCTGACAAGTAAGATTTAAACCAGTCAAGAACAGAGTCGGAGAACCCAAGGTCAGAAAGTAAATCAACCAGGAGACAGTGATCAACAGTGTCAAAGGCTGCAGACAAATCAAGAAGAATGAGACTAGAGTAGAGGCCGTTTGCCTAGGCTCGCAAGAGATCGTTTGAGATCTTGGTGAGGGCTGTCTCTGTAGAGTGCCGTGGGCGGAAGCCAGACTGGAAAGGGTTGAAAATTAACTGGAGATGGTGGTGAGGAGTGAGTGGCTCAGGCAAAACCAAAATCCTCCAGCTTCTCATAGTTTATGTGATCTTCCTTGTGCATTTAATTGATGTTCATGTTCCTCACCTTGATCCATGGGGAGTGGTGGGCAAGAAAAAACAACAATTTTCCCATACTCTAATGTTGTTTGTCCACATGCTTCCTAGTTTTCATTTGTGGAATGTTGGAGGGTATGAGTTTGGGGTTAACCATCCCTGCAATATCCTGTCACTGGTCATGATGAGCATATGCAATATGGAGTAGTTGCCTACTATTTTACTGAGGTCAAATAGTCTCTAATCTGCCCTATTTTTCACACTTTGATGTGTCCTATGTATCACAGGATTCATCAGTGCCTTGATAGCAGTTTATCCTTCAGATCAGGAGTGTGCAGCATTGCAAAAAACACAAACCAAATTGTACTTCAGATCCAGGCTCAGACTATTGATTTGTCTCTTTTCAAGTTCATATTGAGACCAAAATTAGAATTAAGCATACGTAATGTATACCACCCAGACAGTCTCTGTGTTATTCATTAATGCCTGCCATCCTAATTTGATTCATCTTGGCTGTAACAACACCTAAGACTGGGCCAATCTTTATTTTTTCTTTGACCTGAGCTCGTACCTCTTCTCATGGGAGTTTCATGACATTAATTGGTCATTGCGTCAGTTTTAATTTGTATGACTCAGCCAAATACTGAGTCATAGAGTTGCAGTGTGGCACCAGATTCAGCTGTACTTACTGTTCAGCATTTATTTTGCAAGGCAAGGACATATTGTAGTTTGAAACAATGGATGTAGGTGAAAACAAAGTTTCGTACACATGCACCTTACTTTTTGTTCTGGGATAGCTCAGGCTGGCTAATGGGAGAAGAAGGCATTCTAGCCATGAGGAAGGACCTGTCCTTCCACCCAGAGGCCCTTCTATCCAAGCAGTTAGCACAGCCCAGAACTGTTTAGCTCCAACAAAGTTGCTCCATCGTGATACATCATACTGTGGCCTGAGATCTGGTTGCTCCTGCTCTTACTTCAGACAAAAGTGACATTTTTATTTTAAACAGCAGAGAAACAACTACCAATTTAGCTACTAGGTGAGCCCTCCTGGAGACTGTGATTGTTATATATTCAAGGATAGCTGGGTTGTGTGATGGTTGTGTGGCTTCAAATTGTTTCTGACTTATGGTGATTCTATCCCTGGTTTTTCTTGGCAGGTTTCTTCAGAGGGAGTTTCCCACTGCTATCCTCTGAGGCTGAGAGTGTGACTTACCCAAGGTCACCCAGTGGGTTTCCATGGTTGAGGAGGTTTGAACCCTGGTCACCAGAGTTGTAATCCAGTACTCAAACCACTGCACCATGCTAGATACAACAAAATCTTCAAGTAGCCAAACCTTTATTGGGCCTGCTCCAAACATAAAATACATTATGCAAGCTTTCAAGGCTTCACTGGCTTCTTCATCAGAAAAAGATGTTTAAAATCATACCGGAGAAAAGTGTTAGAGTTGCAGGCCTACATTCTCTCTGAGATGTTGTCAGTTAAGATGGTATTGAGGTCTTTCAGTTCAGGCAGAAGCCACTTTCCTTATTGGCCATGTGAGCTCGTTGTCCTTAGTCCTATCATGCAGTCATAAAACAACTGTAGTTCTCTGTCATGACTGAACTCAGAAAACTCAGGGTTGTTTAAACCAGTGCTTCTCATGCTATATGATGTGGGTGACTAGCAGGACCCCCCCCCCCCCCCCCGATTTGCCAGGGACCAGTACCATATTTGTGTCCATTGATGTCAAGTGTTTCTTTCCTTCCTGGTAATCCTCTGTGGCCTGGCAGCTCACAGACTGATGCTGGTCCAAGGATCACCACTTTGGGTATCACTGGTTGAACACCAGTTGTTGTTGTTGTTAGCTGCCTTTGAGTCGTTCCTGACCCATGGCCTGACCCTGTGGATGAAACACCTTCAAGACTCCCTGTCCTCCACTGCTCTGTAGGTCCTGTAGCTTCATACCTATTACCTCTCTAATTGAATTCATCCATATAGCAATAGCAAGTACATATTTATAACACTTATCAGTGCACTCCCTAAGCGATTTACAATGTGTAAGCTAATTGCCCCTAACAAGCTGGGTACTCATTTTAGCAACTTCAGAAGGATGCCAGACTGAGTTGACCCTGAGCCCCTGGCTGGTATTGAATTCACAATCTCGTGGTTTATGAGTGAGCCCTGGTGGCACAAGGTTGTGAGTTCAGTACCAATCGGGGCACCGGGTTGATTCAGACTGTCATCCTTCTGAGGTCACTAAAATGAGTTTCCGGCTTGCTGGGGGCAATTATCTTACACGTTGTAAATCACTTAGGGAGTGCTTAAGTGCACTGGTAAGCGGTATAGAAATGTACTTGCTATTCCTATTGCTATTGAGTGGCTGGAGTACAGGCATTTAACCACTGTGCCACCGGGGCTCCTAGTGTG
This sequence comes from Sceloporus undulatus, assembly GCF_019175285.1. Taxonomy (NCBI): domain Eukaryota; kingdom Metazoa; phylum Chordata; class Lepidosauria; order Squamata; family Phrynosomatidae; genus Sceloporus; species Sceloporus undulatus. The sequence goes on along the minus strand of NC_056523.1, from coordinate 30,566,803 downwards.
TTTTCTTCCTCTCTTTCTACTGACCTCCATCTTTCTTGGAATTATTGTCTTTTCTGTTCATGAAGTGTCCAACGTACAACACCCTCAATTTGATCATCTTGGTTTCCAAGGAGACTTCAAGCCTGATCTGTTCAAGAACGAATTTGTTTGTCTTTTTGGCTGTCCACAGCATTATCAGCCAGTATCTGAAACCAAACATTACTCTCAGTACCAATTATTACCTATAGGTTAACTATAGATTAAACTAATTAAGGGAATGCAATTTGTTTAAAATAAAAAAATACTGATCGTCACCTCATTACTGCAAAGGGATCAGGAGCACACAAGCCTAATGCTCAGAGGGCTTCATTTATGTAAATAGGGAAACGGGTTTTTTTGCTATGTTTGAACCAAGACTGTCTGTTATATTGTAGATTAGAAGTTCACAAGAAGGGCCTCAGTTGTTTTTAATATAATGCAACTTGCAATGTTAGAAGCCTCATAATGCGTAAAGTAATATTTTCCACATAACAATATATGAAAGGGGCACAAATACATGTGAATAAATAGAAGAGGCTGCCTCCATCATGTCTGATTTGGCCTGAAAAAGAAGTCAATTAAGGAAATCATAGGAAATGTTAATATAAAAGTAATGCATGACCAGTTTATACAAAAAGCCTGAAAAGCAGAAGCAGAAGGCTTGCTTGTTAGACTGGATTAAATTATGTATGAACAATCCTTTTCAACTGGGGATTTTTCTCTCCTCTCCCAACAACAGGTAGGAATGCTTATGAAAAATGAGCTCTCATCTTGCATCTGAATGCTAGGAACACATCAGTGCAATTTTCCTCTTCCCCATGCCCTCTGAACTACAGCTCCCACTGGACTATATCTCCCATCATTCCCTAGCCAGCACACCCCATACTCTGTTGATTGGAAATTATGAGATTGTAATGTAACACATCTGGAGGTTGTGTGGTTGAGGAATACTGGGAAATTCTATACTGGTTGGTGGAACCTGGAAGCTATAATCGAAAAAGTAACTTTTCAAAGCTCTGCTCAAGTCTAGGTATCTCAGCTGAATAGAATGTGATCATCACAGCTCAGTTCTGAAGATGAAGGCAGAAGTGGAATGGAAGGTAAGGCCCAGAAAGCAACTACAATTTAGGTCAGTCATTTTCTTACCTACCTTCCAGGTAGCCTGGTGGATTATGGGAGTTGTAGTCCAAAATAGTAATATGTCTGCACTGAGCCTAGAACAAAGGAGGAACCAGTTTGTATGCTGTTTCGCTCCTTATATGAAGATGACCAAATTGTTTGGTAAAAGAGCTGTCATACAGTGGTAGAGTTGGTATGGAGAAGATCCCAGTTCCTATCCCTAGTATCTCCAAGCAAAAGTTGATGGGGAAAAATGCCTGCCACAAATCAAGGAGATGTTCTCCCAGTGGGAACAGGAAACACAGGGCTAGATCAGTGGCATTGTATGATCTACTTCTGTGCCCTAGGGCAAGCACTGTCACTTCAGAGCAGTTTGTACATCTCTTGTGGAGTGACAAGAAGGATTTTAATGGTACATCAGGTGACAGCTCAGAGATGTGACAAAAGTCTGGTCTCTGATCCTCACTTGCCCTGGTCTCTCATCTTCTCTTAATTTGCTTTTCTCTGAAAAATGATCAGGGCACTACTGATATGACTCACTAAGTAATAGGATAACACATGGAAGACAAGTGCTCTATATTATATATGGATACTATTTTTAGAAGATTGTATAAAGCCTTTAAAATGGTGCTACAGAAGTAATTATCTGCCATCTTTCACAGCTGCACACATTGGGCAGATCTAGCTTTCAATACAGCAAAGATGAGGGAGACTTCATGCAGCCTGAGGGCCAAATGCAATCTCAGAGAGATTTTTTGGGGAGGGGGAAGGCACATTTCCACAAGGAACAGAACCAGAGGCAAAATGTTTTAGCTTAAAGCTATTTCTTTCAGTAACTAAGAACTTTATCACATGAGATGGTAAATCGGAATTAAAACAATGGATTAGTGTATTTGGTGAGTACATGGCATTGTGTCTATCCAATTGCTGTTCTGCATTTCCTTTGTTTCTGTAGTCCACCTTTTCATTGATGGGAAAACCTGTCAATAGACTCCTAATATCACTCCTATTCCATTAGTCTCTCTGGTGAAATAGATCCCCTGTCCACAGCAGCAATAATTGATAGCAATCACGTGGCATGATGGGATGTGACTCTCCTCCTCTCCTTGCTATTCTCAAATAGGCCATGGTGGTTCCTGATCCTTGTTTTTCAGTTATTTTATTTTATTTTTGCTGTGATTGTATAATTACCAAAAAAAATACAAATAAAAAACTCAAAAGGTGAAAACAAAGCAAAGGCATGGATGCACTGAAAGGTATGGAAGGCAGAGTAACAGAGCCAGTGTGGAATGGACCATGGATTACCAAAGCAGCACATTCACTTGATTGAAGAGAAGTGTGATAATGAATGTTTTCAGACTGATATGTTCCCATTTGCTTCACTAGTGTAATTGCTATAAGAAAAAAAGCTGGTGTGATAAAGTACTAAGACTTTGGGGAAAATTGTTCAAAATTTTCAAGTGGGGGAAGGGTCTATACAAAATTTGTGAACCACTGAGTGATGGTATTGGAATGGGATTTGGATTGGACCCCCAGTATAGCTAGAGCTTTCCCAGCCCTGCTATATAAGATCCTCAGAACTGTCAGTATGATGAAAACTACTATCAGTGTGTGACATTTTAGCAGGCAGTGCTACTGAAAGCATAAGGTAGTAGAGGGCAGCAGCTCTTATGGGACCCTGTTTTAATTCAAGATGTGTGTGTATGTGCCTTCATGTTACCTGCCGACTCATGGTGACTCCATGGATTTCATAGGGTTTTCTTAGGCAAGGAATACTTAAAGGTGGTTTTGCTAGTTCCTTCCTCTGAAACATAGGCCCGGTACAGATGGGCAAAAAGAGCCATCCTACGGGTGGGGTGAGGGCTGAGCATCCCCACACTCACAGCCCTCCCCGTGCTGTCTGGGCGCCATCTTGGTGCACGGCCGTTCAGATGGCATGTTTCATGATGATGTCATTTTGGTGCAGCACCCAAAAGGTGCTGCGCCAAAGGGGCGTTATCAAGCCGCCTGGCAGTGGCTATGGCGCCACTTCACAGGCACAAAAAGGAACTGGGAAAAAACAGCTCCTTTTTGTGATCTGAGAAGGCTGGATTAGTACCATGCCATGCCTTTGCTATGGCACCAATCCATGGCAGAAAGGGGTGGCGTCTTGCTGCCCCTTCCTGTCTGTTTGTACAGGGCCAATAGTCTACAGCAGGGGTAGGCAACCTGCGGCCCGCGGGCCGGATGCAGCCCGGCAAGGCCTTGGGGCCGGCCCCAGCCTGGTCCTGCCGCCGATTGCCACCGGGGCCTTTGGCGTCTCGTGCGAGGGGCATGGTGGGGCAATTGTCTATACAAGCCTCAGAAACATGCATTTATTTTAACATTTTTTTCAAAATCAGCAAATTTTTTCACGTGTCCTCCAATTTTTATTTAAAAAGTGCCCTCCATTAGAAAATTTTGTCCTACATTTGTCCCGGTTTATTTATTTATTTAATTTTTTTAAAATTATTTAATTATTTATTTTTTGGCTTCGGCCCCCCAGTTGTCTGAAGGCCAGCAACCCGGCCCCCGGCTCAAAAGGGTTGCCTACCCCTGGTCTACAGTACTTGGTATTTGTTGGCGGTCTCCTATCCAAATAATAACCAGGACTGACCCTGCTTAGTTTCTAAGCTCAGATAGGATCTGATGCCTTGAGGATATTCAGGCAGTGCCTCAAGATAGTTATGACTAAGGCTGCATCTGCACTGCAGACATAATGCAGTTTGATACTGCATAAGTTGCCATGGCTAAATGCTATGAAATTCTTGGATATGTAGTTTGTTGTGGCATCAGGGCACTCTGGCAGAGAAATCTAAATATCTCATAAAACTACAACTCTCAGAACCTCATAGCATTTTTGAGTTATGACAATTAAAGCCATGTCAAACTGCATTATTTCTGGAGTGCAGATGCAGCCTAAGACCCTTTGAAAGGGATGGGAAACATCATCAACAAGACTGTTGAGTGTTCCCCACGACAACAACGAAAAAAACAAAACCCAAAGAAATGGAAGCAATCTTCATTCTCTTTATGCCATGTAAAATATCAGCTCTTTGGGGTGAAAATTTTATTTACTCTTTCTGCAGAAATTAGAGATGGGATGAGTCCTGCCGTTTGCAGTCACTAGCAACGAAAACTAAATAGGCATTTGCTTTCCTGTAATTAGGCAAAATCACCTTTCTTGTGAGCCACTTTCCTTGCTATTTCTGTGAAACAGCAACAGTCAAACCACATTCACTGTTCACTCACACCAGCAGCCTACCTCTTCTGCATCTAGCACTTAGCTTTAGCTATACCACATCTGCCTCTAGCAGCTGTTACCATGCATGAGCTATGATGGCGTGAACACAATTTATGAAGCCACAAATTACCTCTCACCACTGGAAATTAAAATACCACTGACGTTTTTAGACAAATACAAAAGCTGTTTTCATTTATCAAGTAACCGTATAACTAGAGTCGCTGTTAAAAAAA
>NC_056523.1:30542971-30557171 GCF_019175285.1 Sceloporus undulatus | reverse complement strand
TGTAGTTGGGGCTCACACCTGAACCCCAGGAGTGGGACTTTTGTAACATGCAAGTTACAGAAATTATTGAGCTACAACTTCCAGCATTCCTCGTGATTAGCTATGGTAGCAAGAGCTGCTGGGACATGTAGTTCAATGGCATCTGGAGAGTGGCATGGCTCTTCCCACTGGCTTAACTAGGGGTTCTTTCACTCTACACAACTATAGTACTTTCAGTACCATGACAACATCCTGGGGTTTGTAGTTTTGTGAGTCACTTGAGCTCCGTGACTGAGAATTCTAAGCACCCCTCCCAGAATTCCATAGGATATTATCATGATAAATAAAGTGGACTATAGTTCAATAATTGTGTAATGTGAAAGTGCTTCAGAAATTCAAGGAAGAGGCAGAACAGGAAAAGCTTTTTTGCCATGTAGGCAATGCCACAGTTGGGTAGCTTCCCACTGTGTTAAGTTATCACTTGAACATACAGTCATCTCTGTTCTCACATTGGGGTTGCTCTGTTACACTCTCCCACAGGTATTTACACAGCTTCTTCTATTACAGGGCTCCTGAGATCTTTTCTGACACATTCAGCCAGAACAGGTTGTTCAGCTTGTGCCAGTCCTCTGTTCATTTCCAAGCTCAATTCAAGGTGAAATAAGGGTGGGCAGAAGGTACATTTGGATCTCTTGGTAGATTTGTGTGGGCAGTTTACCATAAGTGGGAAAGGATTGCTGATTCCCAATTGTTTAGCAATGACAGTTGCAAAATGCCTCCTCACCCACCTTAAATTATATTGCTGGGTGGGAAAAAAAAGCTTAGGAAAGCCAGTGGTAGGTTTTTGTGGAGAAGAACTGTGAGTTCTGTTCAGCTCTGGTACTCAAAACCAATTCCTGGACTCAAAATTCTTCACTTAGAATTATAGTGTATGCTTTTTGCATCACTTCTTACCATCACCACATTACTGAATGTTCTGAGCAAGAAAATGAGAAAATCAAGACCGAAACCTTCCCACCTTCTCCTATAGAGCTTGGCACACTGAATACCTTAAGAACCAGCTTCTTTGATATATATCCCCACTTGCATGTTACATTCAGCAACTGAAGCCTTGTTCCAAGTGTCATTGCTAAATGAAATATGGTGTGATCCCACTAGGAGCTGGCCCTTTTTGGCAATTGCCTCAAATATGTGGAACAATTTCCCTAGAGAGTTCACAATACATTTATTTATGGACATTTAGTCAATAAGCCCATAACCTGATCAGTGTCCGTCGCCAAATCTGCATATAATAATGCTGTTCATGACTGATGCTCTTATTTTGTTAATAATTTTAAATCAGATGGGGGTTTTTTTTGCTGTTCTATGATGCTAATTATCTTTGAGCTCACTTTATGTATCCCTGAAAACTAGGATATACGTTACGAAATATATATGTTGCATGCCTTCAAGCCATTTCTGATTTATGCCAACCCTAAGGTGAAGCTGTCATGGGATTTTCTTGGCAAGTTTCTTCAGAGGGGGTTTGTCATTGCCATCCTCTGAGGCTGAGAGAGTGTGACTTACCCAAGGTCACCCTGTGAGTTTCCATGGCAAAGCAGGGATTCGAACCCTGGTCTAGAGTTATAGTCCAACACTCAAACCACAACACCACAGTGCATACATAAAGTTAAATTGATGCTGTTCAGCAATCCCAGTTAATAATCCAATTTACTTTTTAAAAAATGCCACCATCTTTTTGTCTTCTGCTTTGTTCAAAAGTAGTAACAAATTGTAGTGCTCACACATGCTCTTTTAAAAGAAATCAGGTCTTTGTCTAGCAGATAAGAAATCATTCATCTTAGCATCATAAATATCGGATCACTGTTCATGTGCCAAAAATACTTCAGTTAAACAAGTGAAAATTGTATGTGATATTTTAATACTTTAAACGGTCTCTTTCAAAGCAGTGACCCTGAGTAGGTTTTCAGCATGCAGTGAGCAGAAGTTTCTGACAATGATTAACTCACGGGACAAAATGCTAATGCATAAATGCCATCCAATGGGACACCTCAGATGGCAAAGAGAGAAGGAAAGCCCATAATAAATATGACCAGTGGGGGCACATTTTCAGATTACTCTCATATTTATGTCAAGAATGAAGAATATCTTGATAGATCAAAGCACCACTGAAGTTGTTTGTGCTAGGAATGGGCAGAATCTGGCCAAGTTACTTCTATGTACTACAGTTCCTACAGGCCCCCAGCTAATATGGCTACTGGCCATGTTGCCTGGGGTTTCTGGAAACAACAGTCCAATAAATAAACTTTTCCAAGGTTTAAGGAAAAGGCATCTCCATTACCTATGCTGTTCACTGGCTGTTGTCCATTGATGTACCTGGCCCTGCTTAGTGTCCAAAACCATATGAAATTGGTTTTCTTCAGGTTGATATGGATTGTGTGTTAGATGTTGGAAGGAGAAGAGGCTACTGAATACTGTCTTCTTTTCCTTTCCTTTTCTTGTAGCTTCCAACTTAGTACTTTATGTAATTTAGAGGTGGAAAGGGCAGATCTGGGTAGTGGGTTATGTGAGGAAGGAAGAGAGGCAGAGTATTTAGATGCTGAAAGGGAGTGAATCTGGATGATGCAAATTGGGGCCCTGGGTGTTTTCCTGCTAGTATGAAGGATGAGTCTCATTCACTCTCACACCCCTCTCCCCTCTGAGAGGCTGCGGCCTTGGAGAAGGAAAAGCTGTGAGTCGCAGGTTCTCTATCCCTGCTCCTGAGTGTATAGCCATTGGGAAGCTACACAGTCATCATCAGTTGCCAATTAACGGATGATAAATGCATTTGTGGAGCTGCCCAAGACTGAACTCCAATGTAGGCAGTAGTGATAAAAAACAAGAATCAGTGATAGTTCTCCAGAGTTTTGTTTTGGTATTGGTGAAGAGTGGGGAGACAACCGAAGGAGAGTCCTAGGAGATCATGTCAGGTGGGGGAGGTCATATGCAGATACAGGTGTTGTGAAATACAAACAAACAAATAAACAAAACAAAAAAACCCATGAAATTTCAAACACACGTGGTCCCAATTTCTTGGAATTTGTACCATTTGATTGAGATTCTAATCAGCATAGAACAATTTAGCTTCATCATCTCAATGTGACAGTACTTCACACATTTGAAGTTCACTACCCTTAATAGAATGACTAAACTGAAGCTGTCTTACACTGGACATATTATGAGATGATTTAACTCATTAGAAAAGAGAGTAATACGCAGTAAAGTGGAAGGCAGTAAGAAAAGAAGACTACACTACAGGTGGATAGACGTAGTCAAGTAAGCTACAGCCCTGCATTTGCAAGATCTGAGCAGGCAGCTGATGTCTTGGAAGTCACTCATTCATAAGGTTGTCATAAGGTGAAGTCAGTAACTATTACAAACCTTCTTAATCATATCTTCTCTCTAAATCTATCCAGCTTCTTCTTTTTTTAATTTTAAAATGTTGCAAACCAGGAATATGAATAAAAACCAAAAAAGGCAAAAAACAGTAACAAATGCAGACAAAAACAAGCTAAAGTGCAGCATTTAAAAACCAAGAACAGAGATTCAAGGGCAACATTACATAAAAAGAGGAATGGACTCAGAGTAGAGAGACACCACCTTTGTGCCAGCGTGTCCATCCAAGAGGAGCCATGTTACAAAGGAAGATCCACTGCTGCTCCAACATCATTGAGATAAGCAATAAGTGGAAACCATTGTTCTTCAAAAAAACAGGAAGATTACAACCCTGCAACCTTTTAGACTGATCAGTGAGCTTTTCCATGAGCCAAATATTCCAAAATCAAGACCACCAATCAGTCATATTGAATCTCCCAGTTTTCCAAGTCTTGGCAATCTCAATCTTGGCCAACACCAACAAAAATGCAATAATATCTTTATAAAACACTACAGTATCTTGTTTTCATTAGTAAGCACTGAAAGCAATAAAAGTTCTGGAGAAGGGACAATTTTTGTACAGTGATTTGTGAAGCTAAATTAACTACAGAGAGCCAAAATGTGAACACTTTTGGATAATCATACCACATGTGCAGGAAGGTACCTCTATCACTACACCCTCTCTAATACTTGAGATGGGGTTCTTAGTAATGCGTGCAAGTTGTAGTGGTGAGGTACCATCTATGCAACATGAAGGGTGGTTTCTTTCAGGGCTATAGAATTGGATTTATATGGGGGAGTGCTATCCAGCTAACCTATCCAGTTTCTGAAACCTTTTCTATCAGTAAGCCAAATCCATGAATTTGTCTAACACTTGTTTCCCATGCTCACTGGGCCAGATTTCATCATCATGACCTGTAGCAACAAACTCCATTCTAGCCACATGTTGAGTGAAATACTTTTTCCTCTTGCCATGTTATATATATATGTGTCCTAACAGTTTAACTGAATTCCATGTTTAAGAGAGACAGAATCAATGTCTGTGCATTTTCAATACCTTGGTATCCATAAGGGTATAAATCACTGCAATGTCTTTTTCCACTCTTTGCTGTTGTGTCCCTTCAAGTCATTTCTGATAAATGGCAACCCTACCACAGGATTTTCTTGGTCAGATTTGTACAAAGGAGGTTTGCCATTTCCTTCCCCTGAGGCTGAGAGCATGGAACTTGCCCAAGATCACCCAGTGGGTTTCATAGCTGAGCGTGGAGTCAAACCCTGGTCTCCAGAGCCCTAATCCAACACTCAAACCACTGTGCAGCACTGGCTCTTGCCCACACTACCAATTGAATTTTATTTGTTAAAAAAATTGCTGCAAAGAATTAATTTAGCTTCCCCCCCCCACCCCATTGCACCTTGTTCATTATATATTTAAAGAAATTCTGTTGGTTATTTTTATATCTTTAGTAACTTGCTGCCATAAATTCTTGATATTCTAACCAATCTTTCACACAGGGGCTTTAACATGTGCAACAGCGACACAGCTATTGATTGGTTCTCAGTGGTGAGTTATGAACTCGATAATATTTTTGTTGCCCTTACCAAATGGAAGTTATTACTAACACTTGTCTCACTGGGATATTTCTTTAAATATAAAACTCAAAAGCTTAGAATTGCTCTCACATTCTGGAGCATTTAAGAGTGTTTTGGAATGACTTCCTAAGACATTAATAAAGTTATTTCTTTCCTGCAACTCATTTCCCTTGCTTGTAAAGCATAATGTACAGATACACAATTCATTTTGTTGGGTAGTTGGTGTATGGGTGGGAATTTGGTTACTGTTTTTTTTTGGGGGGGGAGGCTGCATTTACTTTTTACATTTTTAAAAAAACAAAACAAAGTGTTATATACTGTAAATACTAAGATACACAGATTTCTGTCATTTTCACATTTCTTATATGTACCCTATTTGGTTGCCCATTGATAATTATTTTTAAATCTTTGAGAGGGGCAGGAAGTTGTCATTATGTAGATAATATCCTGTTCTATATCTCATTTTCACAGGCAAAGTGGAGAAAGTATTAGTACACATCAGGAACTGGGGTGGTGTGGGTGACTTGAAACTTAATCCTGAAAGCATGGAGATGCTGTGAAGGGTGTCATCAGAGAAATGTTTCTTGCTCTGCTTTAGATGGGGTTGTAACACTTCCTTTAGAGGCCATCCACAACTAAACAACAGACTCTTTGGATAGCACAGAAGAGGCAAACAACATGGTGTCCTCTAGATGCCATTGGACTGCAACTCCCAGCAATCCTCCATTACTATAACCACAAGATGTTGAGAGTTGTATTCAAAGCAACATCTACAGGGCTTCATTTTGCCCAGCAGTGGAGTAGTGCATAACCTTGGGATGGTGATGAGCTAGATGTATCAATGTCTGGTAGGTATCAACTGGACCAAGTCTGTGGTGGCCATGATATTTCCAGAAGATAGTCTTCTATTTTGAAGTCTATCAGAGGGTAGTATTGTTCATGAAAGCGTCCTGTGTCTGAAGGGCTATCTGGGCTAAGTCTTTAAAGAACTTTAGTACAGTATGTGAGTGCAAGGTTGTTGCAGTTGCCTACCAAGTATGTGAGTATGTGAGTGCAAGGATGTTGCAGTCCGCCAGGACAACAGAATGAGTACATGCATCACAGTTTTCCTATTTTTTTTCCAGATGTGTGGCATCTCTGTATTAAAGCCATTGCTTCTAAATATGCATCTATGGCCCGGTACAGACCCCCCCAAAAAAGGGAGGCCTGCCGGCACCTCCCCCCCACCCAAACTGCACAGCTTCCCTGCAGAGAAAAAAGAACCCGCGAAAAGCGGGTTCTTTTTGTACTGTGCCAGTTACACCCAAGTGCACCAATGGTGCACTTGTGACGTAACTGGCACGGCGCAATGTGCGGGTGCTATGCGTCCATCACATCACAATGGCAGCACCCATATAGATGGTTTGGTACCATTCTTATGGTGCCATGCCATACTAGGGTTAGAGACCGTGTGGTTGCCATGTGGTCCCTTAACCCTAGTACGCTGCCAGCATGGCACATTTGGCCCATCTGGACTGGGCCTATATATACAAATTACTACACACAAATGTTATGAACCTGCATGGCAGGGGGTTGGACTGGATGGCCCTTTTTGTCTCTTCCAGCGTTATGATTCTATTACAACCTGTGCCATCTTTTATCCTCTTTCTTTGATGATGAATACTGTAAGTGACCAACCTAACTAGGTCTAGAGCCAACACTTGACATTCTTGGGCAGCTACTGGGGTTGATTCCTGCCCCAGGATCATCAGGATGAACCATTTTAAATTTCTCACAATACCTCAAGAATAGTTGCTCTGGGGCATTGTGGGAAGTATTAAAAATAGAAGCTTCCCAGTCATCTGTCACTGTTGAGGTGGAACAGAAGCTCTGAAATCCAGCAGGTGATACTTTACCAAGGACTCATTAACCCTGAAGCTGGCCTTCAACTGGACTGCAAGACTGTTGAAAGTTCTTGCAAAGAAGCAAGCGCCTGCTGTCCCATTTGTTTAAAATGAGAAATTGCCAAGGTCACTGGTGCTGAATGGGCATCTGCAAAACCGGTTGCTTTTCCTGGTATTTTTATTTGTATAGACCAGTGTTGCTGAGACAGAACATTAATCTGGAAAAAGTGGACAGAGAATTTTTGCAGACTGGATTGGTATTGTTATCACACAACTGTAAGTGCATGCTTATTGTTGTGTGCAATAATGTATCAGATTCCTTATTAAAAATGCAGACAGTAGCGAAGCCCCTTAATCATAGTCACACAGTATCTTGTTGCCCATTCAGTAGCTAGGAGTGAAGCATAAATTCATGGCGAAATGAACGTGCTTTCATGGTGGGTTTACAATTAACCCACTGCTTTATTTTTGCAGATTGGATGCCAATGAAACTACTGCCTATTGTGGACACTGTTTGGCAACAGCAAGCATGTCTTTCCCCATCAGGAGTAGAGCAACAAAAACATTTCAAAGTTCCACTAATATTGAAACATTTGAGTTCCTTGTAGACCCCTACCCAAATACCAGCCAGATTTACAGTATCTTTTCTTTTTTAAAATGTCCGGTGTGATTTATCTGTATCCCAATCTCTTGCTTAACATTGCATTTATCCAGGCTTTAACTTGAGCAGATTGTTTTAATTGCTCGCACTGCAGTGTTGTTGTGCTAAACTCAAGACAGATGGTGCTTGAAAACAGACCACACAGGGAGGCTGGCAACCTTGGGCTTGCTTGCTTAGCTGGGTAGCCCTTTTGCATAGCAAAGAGGGACCTGCTGCCTTTTCAGAAGATGACAGCGAGTGGAAATTAGAAAGTGGCGGCAGCGGGGAGGGGAGAGAACTAAGTAGCAACAGCAGCAGCCCAGAATTGGCAAAGATCCAGTGAACTCTCTGGTTGCCTGTTTTGGGATTAAGGTTTTTAACAAGAGGCAGAGAAAAGACAAAGAGGCCTGTGCTGAAAGCAAACAAGTTTCTTTGGTTTCCCAACTTTGACCTGTTGGTTTTGTGTTTGCGTTGGCCTGTAGAGCTTTGCTGAGAAACTCATGGAAACGTCACTCATTCCTAAGCGATAGAACCACCCTGGGGGTTTGGTATGGAAGAGCTCTTTTTGGATTGAAGGTCGTGTGCGGATTAATATGGAGCCCTGTGAGAACAGAGATAGCTGCAACTCTCTCCTTGCACTTCCATTTTGTTGCTTCTCTTCAAATGGGACTGCTTTCTGTGATAATAATAATAATAATAACTTTATTACGGCCATTTGGCCAGCACAGTGATAGAAAAATGAAGAAGAAAAAATGGTAAATTCCAAGTGTGAAACTTGGATGGATCACGTTTAGCATGCAAATTGCCAAGCCAGAGTATGGTGCTATGAGAACAGGCCATGGACAAATCTCTAGTCTAGGCTTGTGTTGTTGTTCAGTAACAGTTCTTGGGAGAATTAGCAACACTTACAGTGCTATCTTGTGCATACTAAGGATTATGAATGTTAGATTGGGATTTGGGTGATTCAAGGTTAGCTCCTGCCCCTGAACCATGATACTCAGTGGATGATATTTGGGTCAGTTACTCAATTCCTGCCCTACCTGACAGAATATGACAAGAACATCGGCAAGAGGAGAGCCATGTACTCTTCCTTGTGCTCAGTGAGGATCTAATGCATAACAAACAAACAATGGATATGATTGCTGTTATGATGCTATTTCTAGATTCAAAGTCAACATATTACTGGTGTTTGATGGTTCAATAGCAGGAGGAGGCTGCTTGCGTATTTCCCAAAGGCATTTGGCTAGACAGGGCTTTATTCTCATCCTGCAGGGCACTTAGGTTTTTCAATAAGCCTTATTGTGTTCAGTGGGACTTCTGCCTTGACAAGAATACATACAATTGCAGTTTGAACAGCAAGACTAGAGAAATGACTGGCTGCTCCTCAATTGCCATGTTTCAGTTGCCTTTTTAGTGGTTGCTAATATACTTTCTGTGTGCCTTTGCTGCAGCTAGTGTAAGCCCTTGGGATAAGATTGCCAGACTTACAACACAACTGTTTGAAACCACAATCCCACCTTAATCCTGGTTGTTCATTGATGAGTCATTCTCAGTTAAAGAACAAAGTCAGGTTTTCCCTTAAGAAAGGAAAGCTCTCCCCCACTCCTGCCCAAAACCCCACTTTCTGTGACACCGAACATAGATTTGGTTTGATAGGTTACGGAACCCATTTAGTTTGTCTCTGAGGGGATAAATCAGTTTTAGATTTCTTGCTAGAATATATTGCACTCCAATACACACACTTTTGAGAAAGCAGCTGTGAATTCATTTCTGACACCTCAATTCTCCCCCTTCATGATAGGTGGTCTAATGGACCAACCAATTCTCTGGCAGGTTTTGCCTTCAATTACGATTTTATAATTTCTTAAAATGGATTTTTACATTGTTAACAAAGTGCCCTCCAAATTCTTTCTTGGACTGTCTCATTATATTTAAACAGTGAGAATGAATGTTTGTTTCAATTTTCCTCTCTAGGATTAACTTTTCCTTTGCTTTTTAAAGACCTCCCAAATTTCTCTGTCATTATTCATTTTACATCACAGTGGTACTTCTTTATATGTCTTTTTCATTTATATTTTCATTTACCCTGTTTTTTTATAGTGACTGAAAAGGCAAAAAACTATGTGCAATGTGGACATGTTAATTATAATTACTTTTAACCCCAGTTGAGCTATTACCTTTTCTTTGGCAAAGTTTCTTTTTTTTAAAAAAAAACCCAAGATGTGATAAGTTTGTGTGTGTGTGTTACTCCTGGCATCTGTTTCTTTCTAAAAAGACATTCGCTTCATTGTGCTTACTGTTCCTGAGTGACTAAGCCAGTGGGTTTCAGTTTCAAACTGTATTCCAAAGAACCCTTGGATTTCTTGGAAAGATACTAGACGTTCCTCAGTGACATCATTAATGGCTAGACAAGCTTTTTTTATATAGAAAATCTTCCTCTGGAACATCAATGCAAGAAAGGGGCAGAACCTGGGAAAGTTACTTTTTTGTATTACATATTCCAGAATTCCTCAAACCAGTGTCTAGATCAGGTAGGGAATTCTGAGGGTTATAATGCACTAAAATAACTTTGCCAAGCTTTGGGGAATGGTGGGTGTGTTTTAAAGCAAAGTGGGGGAAAGCTAGATCAGGATATCTCTTGCTAGATCCCTACATAAACTGCTGTAGATCTGCAAGGTTTTCTGACTCCCTGTTTTAATACCAGCAGAAGCAGCAGAAACAACAACAGCCCCTTTCCCCTTCTTGTAGGTTAAGATGGTGAATTAGAGAAAGCTTGAAGGAAAATCTAGCAATGAATGCTTTTATACAGTAAAAGGAATGCAATTTCAGTCCTAACACTGAAATAAAATTCTTGGTCTCCACCATGTAGTCAGACCTCTTCAACCCTTTCCCTTAATTCTACTAAGTGTACAACTGTCCTAAGAGACTACCTACTTTGATCCTGAGTCCAGTTTTTTTTAGGGGGGAGCAGATCCTGGAAACCTGAAGTATGGACCACCCCGGTTCTAAGGATAAATCAGGAACATATGTCTGCCCAGATGTTAATGCAACTGCCATTACCCTTCATCACTGGCTTTGCTAACTGTGACTCATGGAAGTTCCAGTCTAACAACATCTAGATGACCACACATTCTCCAGCCCTTGCCTAAGACATATGTACATTGTATCAATTCACATGGAATGGGGTGAAGTTTTGCACTTCCACTCTTAAATTCCCAAAGTGAGTTTCTATTCTTCCAAATAATGCATAATGGTTTTCTATGGCAGATGTGCAAGAATTCCTGAGTTGTTACCTGATGAAATGTTACCAACTGGGATTAATGGGAAAATGGTTAATGGCTAATGTGGGTACTTCATGGAGCCACATCTTCCTTTCCATTTGTGCCTACAAAATTGGTCTGGGGAGATGACCTAAGTGTTCAGTATTGCCAGTTCAGCGTAGCATTGCCTTGACCCAAAATGGGAAAGGATCAAATTATGGAGTCATAAAATCATAGAGCTGGAAGGGGCCTCATGGGCTTTTCAGTCCAACCCCCTGCTAAAGGTAGGATCTCCAGCTAAAGCATCTTCAGCAGATACCTGTCTAGCCTCTTTCTGAAGATGTCCAGAGGAGGGGACCCCAACACCACTTTAGGCAATTGGTTCCATTGCTCAACCACTCTTACTGTCAAGGTGTTTCTTCTAATATTTGATCAAAATCTACCATCCTGTAACTTCAAACCATAAAACCTTGTCTTATACTCTGGGGCAGCAGAGAACACGCCTGCCCCATCCTCTCTGTGACAGCCCTTGAGGTATTTAAAGAGTGCAGTCATGTCATCCCTTAGTCTTCTCTTCACTATGTTCAAGAAGTCCAGTTCCTTCAACCTTTCCTCATATGTTTTGTTCTCCTTACCATCCTTGTTGCCCTTCTCTGAATCTGCTCCAACTTGCCTATATCCTTCTTAAAATTAGGCACCTAGCACTGAAAGCAGATGAGGTTCCAGATGAATATATAACCATAGAATTTACTGGGACTAATACTAATACTTTCCTCGACTTAGAATCTATGTTAATTAATGCAGGCTAAAGTAGCATTCACCTTTTTTGCTCCAGCATCACACTGCTGGATCGCCTCTCTCTCTCTCTCTCTCTCTCTCTCTCTCTCTATCTATCTATATATACTATATATATGTAACATATATACTCATGTATAAGTCAACCCCACGTATATGTTGAGGGCGGTTTTTTGGGGGCCAAAATCATGGATTTTGATATGACCAGTGGATAAGTCGAGGGTCAAACAATGGAGCATGTTACAAAAGATCTAAAGGGGGAAACAAAGCACCACTTCCCTCCCTATATCTCCCTCTCTGGTCCTCTCCCAAGGGCCACAGTCTCTACATGGAAAAGGGGAAACAAACCTCAGCAGACACACACACACTCTTCCCCTTACCAAAAGCATCTCCAAGGCTCATGGCTTGCAAAGGGGATGACAGACACCCCCCCTTCTCTCTCTGCTCTTCATTTCCAGGACTCCCAAGGCTCATGGCTTGCAAAACGAGGTACAGACCTTTCTCTCTCTCTGCCCTTCACCCCCAGGATTTCCAGGCTCATGGCTTGTAAAACTGGGTACAAGTGTGGGCATATTCTCTGTGTGTTTGTGTGCCTTGCCTCAGCAGTTGCCTGTTTGCTCTGGCCACACAGGAAGGCTGAGGGATAACAGACACACACACAGGGAGAGAGAGAGAGAGAGAGAGGAGAGTGCACTAGGGATTAAAACGGGTAGCTGTTACAAGGCTACAGAGGAAGGTGGGCACTTCTTCTTTCAGGAAATTTATAAGCATTAACTTATTGCCCCATATATAAGTCTACCCACGATTTTGGAGTCCATTTTGGGGCATAAATTTCTCGACTTATAGTCGAGTATATACGGTGTGTGTGTGTGTATTAGCCAGATGCTAAAAAGACATTCTCAGGAAGAATTTCTGGTTTTTTTCTGGAGGTCACAAAGGATGATGGTGATGATTTTGTTCTATGACTGGCTATAGGGACAGAGTCAGATACTTCTCCAATCCCTCCACCCTCACCTGGGGTGAGAGGGTTTTCAGTGTTTCATAGAATCATAGAATCATAGAATCGTAGAGTTGGAAGAGACCACTAGGGCCATCCAGTCCAACCCCCTGCCATGCAGGAAATCCAAAACAAAGCATCCCTGACAGATGGCCATCCAGCCTCTGTTTAAAGACCTCCAAGGAAGGAGACTCTATCACCCTCTGAGGGAGTGCATTCCACTGCCTGTCCAGTCCTGCTTTCCCCCTATTCCTGTGCTCCATTAAACATTTCCCTTTTTTCATTTGCCTTGTGTGTCTTATGGTTTGTTTTTACCCTGTGCTGCTGCCCTTTGCCCCTGTGGCCATTTCAAATCAAGGTTTGGCTGTTGTACAGCTTGTGTATGTCCACATGTGTTGTCCTATACTTCTATTCTGCATGGAGGGTGCATAATGCTGTGATGGCCTGTGTCCACGTGTAGTTCTTTATGCTATTCTAAAGGCCTGAATTGAGGCCTTTGTATTAGTTACAAAGAGAAAACCCCACAAAGCAATAGTACTGTAAAATACAACAAGAACAACACAAGAGAAAATTGCGGGTGAAAGAAAAGGAAGGCTGAAACATAGCTGGTTGTAGCCACCAGTCACAAGTATAGACTCTTATTTCTCTGTTTCTCATGTGGGCTTCCACCTCCCAACCTATTATTAAAGCAGGAATATATGTGCTTCTCTAATCAGGGACAATTTCAGGTCCAATACTGATACCAGTGCTGTTTTCCATAGGTTTTACAGTTTATATGGGATGCACATTTAAAGGGTCTCAAATTAGAATTGACATGACAGTTAGTTTGTACAGGCAGTGAATCTTAGGCTAACATGTACAGGACATGAGAGGTAAATCTCCCAGTGTAAGGTACATATACACCCAGAAACAAACCCCAAGTGTCTGGAATGAGTTAAGGTAGATTATGGATCTCTTCTAGCATCTCTCATCTTCCAGCAAAGCTGGACCTCAATACTTTTGTTGTTTGATGATGGGGCCAGCTCAGTACATCCTTGTATCTTTTTTTCTCTTCTAGAATCCTTTCCCTTATCCATGATCCACTGCTTTTGTTGTTACATGCCCATTCTTGGGCCATGTCTGCACAGCCCAAATAATATGTCCTTCCCCCATCATAACGGTGATCAGTCCAGATGACACAGGGCCCAGTTCCCAGTTCTGGTGATGTACAGCCAGATCAGCACCAAACTTACTGTATACCACACTTAACATTTATTTTAAAAATTCACCCTTTGCTTTGGAGTGATGTGGGGTGGCTGTTCATAATGCATTGCCACTGCCAGTGTAAGCTGCTCTTTATGAGGTCAGAACGAGGCACCTAACCATGTGTTTGATGCTGGGCAGCTGATTTTCAGCCTCAGAGGGAGAAACTCACAGTGGTGGGCATCCTAGTGGGACGTTTGTGTGAACAACTGTCCAGCATTATTCTGAAATGGCCAGGGAATTGTGGTGGAGAGTTGGGGCAGCTTTGTGCCCAGAATTCTCCAGGACACTCCTGGAGTATTTTGGCCTGTGAAGATATGGCTTCAATGGTTTGGAAAGAGCTTTCAAAATAATAATAATAATAATAATAATAATAATAATAATAATAATAATAATAATA
>NC_056523.1:30507996-30542961 GCF_019175285.1 Sceloporus undulatus | reverse complement strand
TCTGTATCCAGATGGTGTTGCGTGCAGATGACGCATGACCCTAAGATGCCCAGAAGCCAGATTCATGCTGCCTGGCTGCCCGCACGTGGGCTAGCTTCTAGGTGCTCTGGCAGCATGGTGTTTAGACACCGCACATTGCCAAAGCACCTTAACTGCCAAAGCACCCTAAAGCCAGCTTACAGCTGTGGTGGGGTGGAAAAGCTGGCTTTTTGTCGGCACAAAAAGGAGCGGCTCTTTGCTGCTTCTTTTTCAGCCAGCAAAAAGGTGGATTGGGCCATGACATGCAGTTTCCTTGGCCCCAATCTGGCTTTGTCAGAGGTGGCTTCATGGGGTGGTCTGTTTCACCATTACACTCTGGTTACAACTGAGGGAACCACATAGGAAGTACTATTTTGTAAAGGAGGCTTTTCCCTCTGGAAACTTAAATCATGTTCTGAGCTTAGATGCCACTATTGGTTTTGCATTGCACCAGCTTACCTGGCTCATTGAATGTGACAAGGGTAGCTGATTCATCTTCAATTTTGTCTAATGGCATTTGCAGAGGCTCAGTTAGTTCATTCCTTGTCTTGTGAAAACCCACTATGAGAAGCATGAGAAGCCATGCCCTAAAGAATTTTAATGCATAATGAACCAATTTAAAAGACAGAACTGTGGAGACTAGGAAGTTATTTAATCTCTCTGCATTCTGGTAGACAGTCTCCTTACTTTCCTCAGGACACTAGGCTACTTGGAGATATTAATGTGGCTGAAGCACTGTGTCACAAATTAGCATTGTGTCTTATATCTGCTTTGGTATAAGAATTGAATTTGGCAGGTGGTTCTTGTATTCTTCAGAGCATTTTTTAAGCTGATGGGGAATAGAAGATGTTGAAATCTTAGGATACTACTCCCTGTTTACTTGATTTGAATGCCTGTAGCTTCTCAACAAAATTATAAAGTGCTAGTGGCTATCATCAAACCTCATAGCCAAGCAAGAATTTGAACCCAAGTTTCCTGTATTGAAATCTGCCAAGTACTGCAAGAAACTGGTGCAGCAATTAAAACTGATAATTAATTGTCTAGGACAGGGTGATCAGACCTCCAGATAGTGTTGAATTGCAGCTTCCATCCCTTACTATAGCCAATAACTATAGTAGGGCTTTTTTATTTTTGTATCATCGTTGCTGTTTTGCTTGGGCAAGATATTCCTCACATCAGTCTACATCTAATTTTTAAATTCTTTTTCTTTACTTAGGGAGAGATCTTGGGTGATTGCTGCTCACCATGAATGTGCCAGTTTCTTCCTATGATTAAATGGTACTTTAGCATAAATAATCCTTTATGAAAGAAGATGCTGCAGCATCAATGCAGCACTGTCAGCATTGCCTTCAGTTTCCAAAGAAACATGGGCAGAGTGTGGAAAAGGAAGACTGGACTATAACTCCAGAAGTGGCCCAATCAGCATAACCATTGGCCTGCTAGTTTGGGAGGTCCGGGAGTAATAGGGGAAAAAAGTAACATTTCCAAACTTTGAGTACAGGAAAAAGAAGAAAAGTTGGTGGTCTTCTTTTGCCTTCCCTATCAGAGCCTCCACCACTGACTATTATCTCATCTTGGCCCCAAAGTTAAGCTCCCACCAAGAACTGGCTGGCCTACAGGTTGAGTACTTGAGCAAAATTGTACTGGAGGTGGGTTATGATCCCCTCCTCAGTTCCTTTTGAAAAAGCATTGTTCACCTATGCCAAGGTGGGGAGCTTCAGACCAGTGGTGTCACTCGCAGGGTGCAAGGGGTGCGGACAGCACCAGGTGACATCCTAAGGTGAGGTGACACCACTACTCCTCAAACATCTGTATTTTGGTAGAAACAGGCTGCAGCGTTTGCCTATATCTCTTTAAAATTCTGAAGAGGTGGGGCGAGTGGGGTGAGGGTCAGTGGGAGGAGAAAGGAGGGGCCCCAGTTTTTTTTTGGGTGGGGAATCAAATTTCAAAATTAAATTTTTATTTTTTTAAAAAAATTCAAATTTTCTTTAAAAACATCACATTTTACCAAATTTTCACTTTAACCACACAACCCTATGTATATGTGAGCACATTTATGCTCTGTGTATGATATTGTAATTTAAAGGTATACTTTTAATTTTTCTGGTTGTTTATGTCACAATTGTTACCATTACATTCAGTAATATATGGGAATTATGATTTATGAGTAAATTACAAAAACATTACAGTCGGTCCTTGGTATATGCGGGGGATCCGTTCCGGACCCCCCCCCCTATACCAAATCCGCGTATGCTCAAGTCCCGTTGTCCCTCTCCTCCCCCAACTTTCCTTCCCTCCCTCCCTCCCTCCCTTCCTCCCTCCTCCCATCTTATACCTTTTCTCACCGGCGCCGCGTCGCTGCTGCCACCGCCGCGCCCTCAGGCCGTAGGCAGGGGGAAGGCCGAGTGGGGGGTTTGGAGGCAAAGAAGCCTCCAGCCCGCCACCCGGCCCATGCACAGAGGTGCTGGCGGTGGTGGCGGCAGCGGAGAGGAGGCCGAAGAGGCCTCTGGCGCTGGTCCTCCACTGCCGCCGCCGCTGCCACAGAAGGGCTGGGTGGCAGGCTGGAGGCTTCTTTGCCTCCAAACCCCCCACCCGGCCTTCCCCCTGCTACGGCCAAGGCGGCGGCAGCGGCAGCAGCAACGCGGCACCGGGGAGAAAAGGTAAGTAAGGAGGGAGGGAGGGAGGAAGGGAAGGAGGGAAGGAAGGAAAGAGTTGGGGGGAGGAGAGGGGAGGGAGGGAAGTTGTCCCCAATGGCGGCGCACATGCATGTGCGCCGCCATTGGGGACAACCTCCGGATTTGCCATGTCCGTATGCTCAAATCCGCGCATGGCAAATCCGCGTATAAGGAGGGCCGATTGTACTAAGGATTCTGTATGGTGTGCTATGGGAGGAGGTCAATTGCAGGGGTGGAGTGACACCATGAATTACTGCACTGGGTGACACCAGCCCTATCCACTGCTTCAGACCACACAGCCATATTTGGGCTCTCTGAGATTCCAATCTAGAGACATCTCGAGACAGCTACACTGTTCCCCTCCTTCTCAATGATGTGCAGAGTTGTCTGGTCAGGTCTATCCCAGGACTGAAGTATTGGGACCAAAATTTGAGACCTATGGAAGACCTTTTGTCACAGAAGATAGCACCTGGTGATGTGACAAAAGGCAAAACCTGGTGATGTCATTATGCATGATATCTTAAGCATCAACCACCATTGTACAAAATATGCCATTCAAAAAAGAAGATAAAGCCTAATAAATGAAGAACACACAGAGAAACATATGTACACTCATACCTCCACATTTTTGACTTTTGCAGATTTGATTATTCACTGATTTTATTATTATTTTCTCCCTAGGAATATCTACGTCTTCCAGCACAACTCTATGGTCAGCTTTAACCAAAGGTCACACTGAAGGACCTAGAGATTCCTAGAGAGAACACTACACTAGGCATTTGTAGGCCCCCCAATGCAATTCTGTGGTCATTGTCTGACAGATGTTGACCACAGAGTTGCACTGGAGGACACAGAGATTTCTAGATAGGTGTTCTCTCAGGTAAAAACATAGTGCTTTTGTTAGTTGTGTTTTTTCCACATTCACAGGGGTCCTGTGCTTCTAACCCTAGAAAATGTGGAGGGTTGAGTATGTATAAATGTCCATATACACACTTTTTAACAACAACTCTCTTGTCTCAAGATTCCTGTGCTCCTGACATCTGGAAACTCCTGGTGGTTTTCCAGTTTGGTTTCATTTTCCTCCTTGACAACACTGAAAGGATGAAATAACTCTCCTTTGGCCTATGTTTTATTATTCTGATAGGCTCTTGGGAACTTCCAGTTAAAGGAAGGGCTTTTAGGAAGGTGCCATGCTGTTTTCACTGCACTTTTTAAAACAGATTTTCATTATTTTTAAACTGTGCCATTTAAATTGTTTTAAAAGGTGGTTGATAATTTAATTCCATCTTAATGTTCATTTTGGTATGCATTTCACTATTTTAATTTAAATTCATAAACTGGCTTGAGAGATTAAAAATGGTAATAGAGGCTGAATGTCCATACCCAAAATACTTGGGACCAGAAGCATTTTGGATTTATTTTTTTCAGATTTTGGAATTCTAGACAAGGGATTCTCATAAAATCACAGAGTTGAAAGAAACCACAAGCTCATCTCTTCCTACTAATGATTGTCAGTGAAACAAAAACAAATATGTAAGCAAATAAATAGAGCTCTCTTCTGCCCCTGTCAGTGTAGTCAAGGATTATCAGGAAGCCATAATCCACTCTGGTATTATCAATGGCATGACATTTTGAACCACAAATGAATACGCTTATAGAGGTAAAGGAAGACAGGGCGAGCGTAATGAGCAAAACATGGGAAGGATAATGAGAAGCAGTAGAGGCCCCCCAAAAGACAGAGCGTGAAGCTTTGCTGAAAATGGTTCTTAATCTCTGTTGGCATACTGGCAGGGTGCCAGGGTCATTGTTTGTATGCTGATAGGACAAACAAAACAGCTTTTTAATTACCTCTCCATCATGTTGTAGAGTGGCACTTCCAATTGATTAGGAAACATTTGGAAATGCAATTGACACTAAGCGTAGTTTATTAGAATTTAGTAGAAAACCATTTGCACTGTGGATTTTTGAAAGGACACTTTAATGGATAGGGTTCACTCTAGCTCTGAGACACATTTTGTTTCAATTTGTGCATGTTTCCTTTATTTTGTTTTTTGTGTGAAGGGAATATTTGCAATCTATTTGGAATATCTTCAGAAGAAAGGCCTGGTACGGACTGCTGCTTTGAGGCAGTGTGGGGCCAAAATTAGGGCTCGGGAGAGCGGAGCATCCACAAGCTCTGCACTCTCCCGTGGCTATTTTGAGCACGCGTCCACATGCCATGCGCTCCGATGACATGCCTTGTGTGCCGTGTCCAAACGGGGCGACACTCAAGAGACTTCACTATGCCGCTCTCGGGCACTAATGGCACCTTGGCAGCGGTGCAGAAAGGAGCTGCTTTTCGCAGCTCCTTTTTGGAGTAAATCATTGCCGCGCCCGTGCAGTTGTCATGGCAACAATCGGAGCAGAAAGGGGCAGCATCTTGCTGTCCCTTCCTGCCCATCTCTACTGGGCTAAAGTTACTGTGAATTGTGTTTAGTTTGCTCTTCTGTGCCTCCCATTTCCTTCCTGACAGATTACACCTTTTGTCAGGATCATTCACTTTCTTGTGCTCAGTATATTTTTGCAAGAGCAGGAAAGATTATCACATGGTGAAGATGTCCCATGATTCTTAAACTGCATCCACACCAACACACCTCTATTGAAATCTCTAATACCTCGACTGTATCACCCAACAACAATGTTTCTGACATTAGGTATACATGCTTATTCCTCATAAAGAAAACAATGGAAATTAATCAAGTTTAACCTTTGGCTAAATTATGGTTACCTCCAGGTTACTGACCTCAATTCTCACTTTCTGTCCACCCCCAACTTAAATTTTGGGTGATTGTTCTTGTTGCCAAGTAACCCTTGGTCCTTCATAGCATAGCCAGAGGCTGATCTTACCTTTGTTATGGTCCACATATTTTCTGCACATGGTTGCTGCACATAAGTACACTCAAGGCTAATGTGAGTATAACAGACAACACAGAGAGGAGTGTGTCAGATCCTCTATTTCCATCATTACCTTGATCATGTAAAAACTGAAGAAGAGAGCCTCCTTCATCTGTGAAATCTATCCACATATGCCAGAATGCAGATTTTCATTTTCAAAACATTTCTCCATCAGATACTGATAAACAGAACAGAGTTTGTGTGTTCTTCTCCTTATTGATTTCACTCTTAGGGTGAATATTTGAATAGGGCTTTAGAGAATTCTTGATTTGGAAACAATGGCTATAAAATCTGAACATCCATATTGTCTCAGAAGACAGACTAGACTAGGATTCCAGTCTTGGATCATTGTCAACCAGACACAGTATGGGGCAGTAAAATAGTTGTTGTGTAAAGTTATGAAATAGGTGCAATTTGATGGTATTTAGTGAGCTCAAGTATCATCTGTTAAAAGATCTTCATGCTTAGAATGCCACAGGGGAATGACCTGAAAAGCAACCTTGAGAGATGGTACAATGCAAAAAGAAGTCAATTGCACCACTGTGCAGACTTTAAAAAGCAATTTCCTTGTTCTCCTTCCCCTATCATGAAATAAAGAGCAGTTTGGGAACAAGACACATGTTTTTTCTTTGTCCCCCACCCTCCAGCCTGTCACAACTTCCTGTTTCTCATCAGTGAGTCACTTAATTCTTTTCTGTAAACAGAATTTTCAAGGAATTCTTGATGCTGTACACGAGTTTGATCTTATTTCATTATAGCAGTGATGGAAGCTTTGCGGCCCTCCAGGTATTGTTGAACTCTGACAGTTGTGGCTGAACTTTCAAACTGCCAAGGTAGGACAGGGTGCAACATACCTTCCCTGATTCCTCAGAGGTAGTGCCACCAGCATTCAGGTTGCTCTTGGCCTGGGTATGCAATTAAACCACGCTTATACATGTAGCAAGAAGGATAGACTCGTTTGAACTCCTTATTTAACAGATTACTTTGAGCAGCACATGGCTGAAGCCAAACCTTAGACTAGAAGCTCATCTATACAGGCCAGAATATTCTGGGCTGCTCCTGGAATATTTTGGCCCAGAGCTGCCCCAGATTTCCTCCATTACCTCCACACTCTGTAGCAACACAAGGTGTTTATCTACACAAAAATCCCTGCAATGTAATCTGCCACCACCACTGGTGTGAGTTGCCCCCTCTGAGTTCAGAAATGAGGTGTCCATCATTGATTAAATGGCTGAGTGTGTTGTGACCCCACAGAGAGTGACTTGTGCCAGCAGCATTGGTGCCAGCCAGCGGAGACGCATATGTAGACAGCCACCCTGCATTGTTACAGAGCACTCCAGGTTTTCCTGCAAATTCCAATGCAAAATAAAAGTTTTCAAAAAGTGTTTTATAGGAGGGATAGGGCAGATTTGGTGAGGAACTGGCCTTACATTGTGAAGACAGTCCACACTCAAATCAGGGATTTGGCCCTCCAACAAGAAGACAGGGTGCTGTGAGGACAGGGGGAGACTGTTTTATTTAACCTGTGTAGGTGAGCCCTTGGTTAAGAAATTAAACCAACATGTTTCCAGTCTGATACTTTTATTAAAGAATCAAGCAGAGAGAGGTTCAGAAATAGTTGCTTTTAAAGTAATGAGAAAAAACCATTAGCTAACCTAGCTGATCAGGATAATAAGATTAACTCACCAAAGCAGCTTTTAGTGGAAAAGTTTCTTGAGTTTGTTTGTCACTTGCATTTACTTGCTGATCCTGTGATGTATGGCATCGTCTGTTGGCAATGTATAACTCTACACTGGACAAACAGTACTGTTTCTGCACAAGAGGACAGATGGACACAAAACTGATATTAGGCAAGTTAATGCCAAAAATTAGTGGAAGAATGTTTTAATTTTTTTGGACATAACAGTCAGTGACTTTAAAGTTGCTGCTTTTAAGTCAAATAATAATAATAATAATAATAATAATAATAATAATAATAATAATAAAATTTATTTGTATCCCGCCCCTCTGAGAACAATCGGGGCGGCTAACAAAGTTAAAAATACAGCACATATAAAATCCCTGGTGCCCTCCCCTCCTTAAAAAAAGTATTAAATCCAATACAGAATTAAAAACAAGCAAAAAACAACGAAAAACATACAAATTAAAAACTGACCAAAAGGTCAACAACATCACATCAGCAAACTATCAATGGGAGCGGCAGTATCTTATTCCCAGACGTTTTTTCTGAGGCCAGGTTCTCTATTCTGGGAAGGCCTGCTGGAAGAGATCCGTCTTAACAGCCTTTTTAAAGCTGTCTAAGGATGTAAGCAGACGGATCTCATCCGGCAGGCCGTTCCACAGTCTGGGGGCAACGATGGAAAATGCCCTCTGGTAGGTAGCCGAGAGCCTAGATTTTTGTGGCTGAAGGAGGCCTCTCCCAGAGAAGTGGAGTGCGCGGGGAGGATTGTAGGGGAGAAGGCGGTCCCAAAGATAGTTTGGACCAAGCCATTTAGGGCTTTAAAGGTGATAACCAACACCTTGTACTGGGTCCAAGCTAATGGGCAGCCAGTGGAGGGACTTTAGAACCGGGGTAATATGGTCCCTCCTGGATGTTCCAGAAATTACTCTGGCTGCCATATTCTGTACTAGTTGCAGTTTCTGGACCAAGCACGAGGGTAGCCCCATATAGAGCGCATTACAGAAGTCTAGACATGAGGTTACCAGCGCGTGCACAACAGTCTCAAGATCCCTTACTTCCAAAAAAGGGCGCAGCTGGCGTATCAGCCGAAGCTGATAACAGGCGCTCCTGACTGTCACATTCACCTGGTTCGACATCAGGAGCGATGAGTCAAGGAGCACCCCCAGACTGCGAGTGCAGTCCTTGACGGAGCGTGTGACCCCGTCCAGGAACGGAGGTTGCAACCCAATTCTTGGTTACGGGGCCGCTACCGTGAGCACTTCCATTTTGTCTGGATTCAGCCTCAATCTGTTTTTCCTCATACAGCCCATTACTGTACATTGAGAGAGGAGACGCCATCAGAATTCAAGGCCGACGAACGAGACATGGAGAAATAGATTTGGGTATCATCTGTGTACTGATAACATCCAGCTCCATAACTCCGAATAATCTCACCCAGCGGCTTCATATAGATGCTAAATAACATCGGGGACAGAATAGCACCCTGTGGGACACCACAGGTGAGTTCCCTTTTACTGGAGCAACTGTCCCCGAGCAGCACCCTCTGGGATCTACCCGAGAGAAAGGAACGGAACCACTGCAATGCAGTGCCTCCAATTCCCAGCCCCCTCAGGCGATCCAAGAGGATGCCATGATATATCGTATCAAAAGCCGCTGAGAGGTCTAAAAGGACCAACAGGGTCACACTGCCCCTGTTGATGCTCAGACACAGATCGTCAGTCAAGGCAACCATGGCAGTCTCAACCCCAAAGCCTGTCCTGAAGCCAGTTTGAAATGGGTCTAGATAATCGGTTTCATCCAAGACAGCTTGGAGTTGAAGAGCAACCGCCCTCTCAATTACCTTGCTCAAGAATGGTAGCAAAGAGACTGGCCTATAGTTGTTCATATCCAGGGGGTCCAGGGAAGGTTTTTTTCAGAAGCGGCCTAACAGCCGCTTCCTTCAGACAAGATGGAATATGTCCTTCCCTGAAGGATGCATTGATGATATCCGTAAGGAACAAAGGCTTTCATGGCCAGCATCCATAGTTTTGTGTTGGTTTTTTGGGCTATGTGCTGTTTCTCTGAAGATGCCAGCCACAGATGCAGGTGAAATGTCAGGAATAAACTCTTCCAGAACATTATTACATAGCCCAAAAAACCCACAAAAAACTATTACTGCTTTGAATTTGCTGAATTGGGATATATTCACAAATTCCAGTCCCTTAGGAGAGGTATAAACAGAAATGAAGGTTTTGTGCACACTTCGTTGTTGTTGTCATTGTTGTTGTTGTTTCCGACGTATGGCAATCCTAAGGCCATAATCATGGGGTTTTCTTGGCATAATTTATTCAGAGGAGGTTTGCTAATGCCTTCCCCTGAGACTGAGAGTGTGACTTGCCAAAAGTCTACATTATTACAGAATTCTGATTTAATGTAACTGCTATGGCTCTAACCTGAGGAACCCTAGGGAGCTTTATGAGAGCCTCAGAATGTTCTGTCACAGAGTTCTAACACTGTATTGCAGGGAAGGTGAATATGAGTCAACAGAGTGATGCAGCAGCTAAAAAGGCCAATGCTATTATAGGTTGCATCAATAGATGTATAGTGTCTAGATCAAGGGAAGTAATAGTGCCAGTCTATTCTGCCTTGGTCAGGCCTCACCTAGAATACTGTGCCCAGTTCTGGGCATCAGAATTCAAAAGAGGTATTGACAAATTGGAAACCATGCCTTATGAAGAAAGACTTAGGGAGCTGGGTATGTTAAGCCTGGAGAAGAGATGGTTAATGGGTGATATGATAGCCCTGTTTAAGTATTAGAAAGAGTGTCACATTGAAGATGGAGCAAGCTTGTTTTCTGCTGCTTCAGAGACTAGAAAACGGAACAATGGATGCAAACTGCAGGAAAAGAGATTCCAACTCAACATTAGGAGGAACTTCTTGACAGAAAGAACTGTTTGATAGTGGAACACACTCCCTCGGATAGTGGTGGAAGCTCCTTCTTTGGAGGTCTTTAAGCAGAGGCTGGATGGCCATCTGTTGGTGATGCTTTGATTGTGATTTCCTGCATGGCAGGGTTGGACTGGATGGCCCTTGTGGTCTCTTCCAACTCTATGACTCTATGATTCTATGAAATCTCAAACAACAAATCCCAGAAGTCCATAAGAAGGAGTCATGGCAATTAAAATGGTACTATTCTGCTAAAACTGTACAGTGGATATAGCCTTGGTGTTGCTTTTTGGAATAAATTCAGTGGGAATAGTTGAAGTTGGAGTGGGTGTGGTTGGAAAAGCCAACCTCAAGTTCAAACATTACTGGCTGGTCCTGAATCTTAGTAAAATAGTGAAGAATGTCCAGAAGCTTTGGCCTGTGGCAGCTGATGCTGCTTCTCCTTTGAACCTGAGGCTTTCCTTTTAGGACCAGGACGCCTTCCAGCAGCATTTAGCATTTAGATTGGGCAAGGAATCTTCAAAGCAGTGAACCACTAAATGTTTCAAGACATTCTACAAGAATAGTAATGATTCTCCTTCCCTAGGTAGTTACTTCTGTATCATATCCAGAAGATTTTTTTTCCAAAAAAAGGGGGGAAAAGGTTGGCAGAGGAGAGCAGGCATGTACATGAGAAATGTTAATAATCTTGCAGCACAAGCCCATCCACATTTACTCAGAAGGAAGCACCATTATTTGCAATGAAGCTTACTCTCCAGTAAGTGTGTACAGGATCATAGCCTTTGTGAAAGCCTTGCTTCAGTGATCCCAGGCAGTAAAGCCCTCCACTTTACCTCTGTGCGTCTGTCTTTCTCTCTTATTTTACAGTTTTATTTATGTACCAAAGTCCTCTACCTTTTTTTTATCTAGCATGGCAACGTTTGGGCACTTATTTTGCTTTTTCAACCTTACACAGTCAATTACAAGCATTCTATTATAGTCGTTCACCCATGTGCCTCTTGAAAAGCACCAGCCAACAAGAAACCCAGCCACTGTAATTGAAACAATCCATCTTTCTTTGCAGCCCATAGCTTGTCTCTGCTCTCCCCCACCCTCCCAAACTGCTGAGATAGATGGCAAGCCAGATATTTGAGAGAATGCTTCTTTCCATAGGGTTTTGAAGGCCACTTTCTGTTCTGTAAAAAGAATGCATTCTCTGCCTGCATTCCATCAGGGCAGCTTGGTACGTGCAAATTCATCCTCTTTTGATCACCGGCTTCCCATGTTGCTTTAAGGATGAGAACATTGCTCTGGGAAGATCTAGGAGATGGCAATGTTCAGAGTAAGGTAACACATTTTCTGAGAGATCGGTGACCCTGAGACCTGGGTCAAGAGTTTGGTCTTATATGCAGCTGCTTTTGGGAAAAATACCTTAATTGTTATATTTTTTATAATTGTCAGATGTTGAGGCACAGGGAACTGTGTTTCATATTTGCATCATCCAAAAGTTAGCAGGATGGTCCTGATGTGTGTTTCAGTGTCAGGTTTATGCAGCACTGTTTTTCAGTTTTGTTGTGGTTGTGTACCTTCAAATCGTTTCTGACTTATGACAACCCTAACGTGACTCTATCATAGGGTTTACTTGGCAAAATTTGTTCAGAGGAGGTCATTGCCTTCCTCCTTTTTTTCTGGGAAACTGCCTTAACACAATCTTAACATTATCTCCTCTGAGTGGTAGAAGCAGCTTTTCACAAGAGCTTGGAACTAACACAGGCATATAATGACTCTAATCATAACATGTTACTTCTTGATGTAACAAAGGGATATACTGTCCCCTTTCCAGTGTTTGATGCTATTACTAATATTTGTTTGTTTGTTTCCTTTTGAGGATATGTGTTTTTAAGGGATTTAAAAAATACTTTTTGGTTTCGCATGAAATATTACAAATACACCATGTAACAATGAAGGTAACAGGAAATACATAGTGAAACAGAGAGTAAAAAGAAAAATATAGGAGTAAAGAAAGATTCTAACAGAGAGGATTGTAGGAAGGAAATTTACAGGAAAGGACTATAATGATACTTCATTTGTCCTTAAGGCCTCTTACACAACATTTTCCAAAGTTCTAAATGATGGGACTGTGGGTTAACAATACAAGAATTAAGATTAATATAATGTAAGATTAATGTTAGTGCAGCAGTGAGGTGGGTAACAAACATGGAGGCAATAGAGATGGGTAGCATGCAGCCGCCTTTTTTTTTTTTTTGCTTCAGATCGGTGCTGTGGCAACAGCACACAGTGGCACTGATCCAGTCCCTGGAGGGAGCAACAAGAAGCCACGGAAAGTGGCTTCTCCTTGCTCCCTCGAAGGGGCATCATAGGTGCACCATCATGCTATGATGACACCCCTCTGGCACTGCGCTGTTTGGGCACTGCGCTGGAAGTGCATCATCATGGTGCACGCCATCTAGAAGGGTGCATGCCAAAATAGCACCCAGGAATCATCGTTAGGTCTTGGAGCATGTGGATGCTCACCCTTCAACCTGCCCACAGACCAGCTCAAAGTGTCAGTCTGTATAGCCCCAAAGTTATCATTTTTAGGGCTTATTTAGAATGTATCCATTTTTCACTATCTTTAAAGACTGGTTTTTTAAAAATAAATATGCTAACTTTTGGGGCTATACAGACTGGCCAGATCGGGGCCGTGGCAACCTCACGCCATGACCCCAATCCAGCCTCTCGAGGGCTCCATAGCTGCCAGCAGTATGGCTGTATGGCACCCATTCAGCGCTGCATCATCTGGATGTAGTGCCGGAGTTGTGCCATGATGTCTCGTGCTATCTGGAATGGCGCGCAGAATCATAATGCACTGGAGGGGGGTGAAGTTAGGGCATCCAAATTCAGGATGCTGCACCCTGACTCCACCCATAGGCTGGTACATAGTGCCAATCTGTACAGGGCCTTTTGTTTTCTTAAAGTAATCCTTAAAAAATAGTAAAATAAACAAAAATGTACTTTTTAAAAAAATAACCCCTAAAAATAATGATACTAGCATTACTCTGTGGTGCATTAATGTTAACTATACTAACTATCCCATCACCTCAGTTAGCACAGTTCATGGTGAGGAGTAATGGAAGCTAACATCCAACATCATCTCAAGGCTCATCCTTGCTTAGAATACTCTATTAGAATACTATGGGATTTAAATAAACAACTATGTGGATCCTGTTCTATACTAAGATACCAGGCCTATCCCTTTCTACTGACACAGAAATGTTCATTCCCCAGGGCTGATGTCACACTTAAGCACACAAGTTGTAGCAACAGTATTTTGCTTTTGTTTTTAGAAATCCTTTAAATATTTATAATAACTGGTGTTCTTTAATGGTTGAGTTTTGTCAGTGAATATCGTTTGTATTCAACCGTAAGTAATAAAAATACTTGCATTTCTACAAGTCTTTCATCTTAAGATGAAATTCATATATGTCTGAAGAATGACTGCATCATTTTCTTATCACAAATGGACTTCCTTCCTATCACAACCTTAATTAAGGAATAGGATGAAGGAGACCCTTGGCCTGGAAATAATAGCTCCAGAATGTGAACATATAGGTGTTTGACAGATATAAATTATTTTTGATTCCAAGTGGCAATATGTTACTCTTGGAAAAAGTAGTACTGAGCCAATTAGAAATTTAAAGTTTTACCATATAGTAAAAAAGACAAAAGAAATATAGTGATTTGAAAATTAAGCAATAGAGAAGAAAATTATTATTTAAATGTTAAACAGACTTTAAAATTAAAAAGGCAATCTAATGGGCCTTGAACAGATGAAACCTGAAATTTCCCTTGAAGCCAAGATGATCAAACTGAGATTGTTGTACATTGCCCACATCATGAGAAGTCATGACTCATTGGAAAAGCCAATCATGTTAGGAAAGGTAGAGGGAAGCAGAAAGAGAAGACTGCATGCCAGATGAATAAATTGAATCAGAGAGGTCATGGGCCTGAGTTTGAAGAATTTCTGCAGAGCAGTGGAGGACAAGAGGTCTTGGAGAAGTCTCATCCATGGGGTAACCATGAGTTGGGGTTGACTCGGGAGTAGTTAACAGCAACAGCAACAACAACAACAATTAAACTGAGTAGATAAGATTTTACTGACATGGAGCTATTCAAAAGATACAAGCATAGTGAATTCAAATATTCATCAAATATGAATATTTGAAATAATGGGCATTTTATTGTTGAAAAGATGAAGACAAATTACCATAATTATGTACCTAGATTCACTCACAGTTTGACTGGCTTCTGTTCTTATTGTGTTGAAGTCACAACTGTAAATACAGAACGCCCGCGCCATACGCGGCTTGAGCATATGCACTAAAGCCGCGGGGCGCGCGCGGAGCAGAAGGGGCGGTGCGTCCCATTCAATTGAATGGGCGCGCGCGCCCATTGTGTCCCGTGCACTGCCGCGGCCGCCGTACACGAGCCCCATTGGAAACAGTGGGGCTTGAGCATAGGCGGAATTCGCCTTACACGGAAGGATCCGGAACAGAACCCCGCGTAAGGTGAGGACGCACTGTAAACTCCTAATCCCAATTACTGATCTCAAATAGAGTAGATCCATTGAATCAATGGGACTACTATATGTTCCATTCAATGGGTCTGCTCTAGTTGAGGCTAACAGTTAGGCTAATGATAGCACTTTCAGGCCACAGCATAGGCCCCACTGAATATAGAAGCAGTGTCCATCAACCCTAGCTATTGATGAGCAACCATGAGAGCTACAATGCAATGGTTTATCAAACCATTCCCTGTATTGCTATGTACTGTATATGTATTATCCTACTTGAGAGTATGTATTTTCCCTGGAAGAAGATTAACCATCCATTATGAAGCCAAGCCCTTCCTCCAGTCCATCTGCCTTGGGGTCCAGGCCTTGGAGGTAGAGAGGAACTGCTGGACCTCTTACCCTTTCCCTCCACCACTCCCTTCTCCTTCTGTGTCATGTCTTTTTAGCTTGTAAGCCCGAGGGCAGGGAACCGTCTAACTAAAAAGATTGTATGTACAGCGCTGTGTAAGTGTCCCATAGAACCCAAAGCACAGAGTGTTAGATGACCACAACAGCTAAACACAGTTCTATTCTACTGTGGAACAAAGTTCTCATTGAATTTTCTCTCCCGCTGCCATTGTTGCTCAACATGAGAAACATGTTTTTCCAGAATTTAGAATCCATGCCATACATTATATTTATTTCATTAAAAGAGTTACCATAGCATGTTTTTATTAAAATATATATTTATTGTATTTATATCTTGGCTTTCCATGGGAATCTCTGTAATTTTCTTTTCCAAGAGACAGATCAAGTGCAGACATGCTAATCTTTGGCAGTGCTACGGCATGGCTGTTCACCAGGTCATGCTGCAGCACCAGCCATTGTGAAATCCCACTCTGAAAAGCAAATTCAGTTTTGCTCAGTGATCTGTTTTATCCACTCCAAGGCATGAATTGAAAGAATCTATCTTACATGTTCAATTCTGTTACACAGCCAGGGAATTATCATGGCATCTCTAGCTTGTGGTCAGTTTATAAGAGATATCTAAGGCTTCTATCAGAGTTGTCGAGGAAGTTGTCTTCAGCATTTTTAATATTTCATCAGGCACTGAGAAAGGGAGGATTATGTGCTAGAAAAACAGTGGGTAATGTCTGAGTGCCAAAGAAAATATTAATTCTTTACTGTAATGACAACTGTATCTGGGATTTACATCTATTTTAAGTTTTTTTTCTACCCAAATGCAAAGAGCTTTTTTTCTTCCCATCCATAACTTGAATGTTTGAAAGTAACATTATATATTTTAATGTGTTACTTGTAGGTATAGATTACTGTTTAAAATTTTATTTTTATATTGCTAACAACTTGTTTTGTTGAAAATGTTGGTGTAAGCTGCTCCAGGTACTTGATGAGCAGAAGACATAACAACAACAACAACAACAACCAGTTGTTGGTTTAATAGTATAACAATCATGAAAAATCACATATCAAGAATTGCCAAGGGACACAGACATAGTTCTAGAACATGACTCTTTTACTGGAATTTATTTCCCAGGATTTCCACATAGAACTAGGGGAAAAAAACCTCTTGAACACCCTATAGTGTTGTTTCAAGTCGGTACAGATAATACTAAGTTAGATGAATGATAGTCTGAGTTGTTTCTCAAAAAACTGACTAGGAAAAGAGTGGTAGGTTTAAGGATATTCAATATCTGGAGTGCGAGGAGCCAGTAAGATGATCATATCTCCCTCTGCAACCGCTGAAGCTTCTTGTGACTCCCATTGTGAAAATTCTACTACTTATTAGCTATCCATTGGTCTTGCATAATAATTTAGCAATACAGATTTTTGCTTTGGAGGTAGAAGCTTAAATATAATTGCTAATTACAATCAGAATACACTGTTCATTGAATAAATTTCTGGTAAATATGGTAGGTACAGTCAGCCTTTGACATTTGTGGTTTTTGACTTTTACAGATTTGATTGTTCATGGATTTCATTAATGAGAATCTCTAGGTCCTCCAGCATGACTCTATTGTCAACTTCTGCCAAAAGTCATTCTGGAGGACCCAGCGATTCCTAGAGAGAACACTGTAGGTCCTCCAGGACAGTTTCATGGTCAGCCTCTGACTGTAGAGGGTGGGAGAGAGGAGCCAAAAAAGGCCCAATAATATTGCAAGCTTTATATTGAACTTATGCTTTGGTTTGGATTTGGTTTTATACACCAAATTATAACCCACACCTATCTCTTCTGTTGCTTGAACCAGTTGTTTCATGGTGCTGCACATCTCAAGCAGACAACCTTGATTTGAAATATTTATGTTTATTTGTTGCATATGCGTTCCTGACTTATGGTGACCCTAAGGCAATCCCATCATGGGGTTTTAATAATAATAATAATAATAATAATAATAATAATAATAATAATTTATTTATAGCCCGCCCATTCACAAGGAATCCGGTCGGGTTACAGCAATAAAAATACAGAGAATACAATAAAATAAAATACAAAAAATAAATAAAATACAATAAAATAAAATAAAATAAAAGAGAGCAATGTGAGTTACTGATGGAATTGTGCCTGTCTTTTTCACTCCCTCCCAGGTCTGATGATGACAGTAGGTATGGAGGGAGGGTTGTTCTTCTTGAGGCAAGAATTTTATTTTAATTCATTTTAATTTAATTCTTCTCATTATAGGGAAGGCCTCTTGGAAGAGATCCATCTTAAGAGCCTTCTTAATTCTTGGCAAGATTTGTTCAGAGGAGGTTTGCCATTGCCCTCCCCTGAGGCTAGGAGAGTGTGACTTGCCCAAGGTTACCCTGTGGGTTTCATGGCTGAGCAGGGAATCCCACCCTGGTCTCCAGACTCAGTCATAGTCCACTATGCCACACTGGTTCTCATAGGTTTTTGTATACATGTATGTCTTTTGATTTCTCATTCTCACTTAAAATTGATAAAAGAATAGCATTTATCTCACATGAACTTTTACAGGATGGTTAATGTTTCTTTGGAGATTAAGTGCTGCTCATCATCAGTAGATGTCAACTGCAGTGTGGTAAGAATACTGTACTGTACATACTTAGATTTTACAATGTTCATTGCTGATGCAGTGACATGGCTCTCAGTTTTTCCCAAAACTGACTATTGCTTTCAAAAATCATGGTCAGCAATTATTATTTTTCACCAAAGTGAGTTCTACTCCTTAATAGCAAGTCTCCCTGCTATTTGTTAAATGGCTCTCTGTTGTGTGATTCTCTTTGAACAACAGGTATCCAGGTAACCAAACTGCTTTTGTCTCCTGGGCAAGCCAGCTGAAACATTTGGGTCAGCCAACTGTTTCCCAAGTTACTCTTAGTCTTCACATTCTCCCTCTTTCTGAATGATGCCTATCTTTCTGTCTTACCGTTTGAAACTGGGTGCTATTTCTGGACTTCTGATGACATTAAACAGGCTACATTGGGTATTTACAGGTAATTTTTTTCTTACCATACCA
This sequence comes from Sceloporus undulatus, assembly GCF_019175285.1. Classification (NCBI taxonomy): domain Eukaryota; kingdom Metazoa; phylum Chordata; class Lepidosauria; order Squamata; family Phrynosomatidae; genus Sceloporus; species Sceloporus undulatus. The sequence continues at coordinate 30,524,703 of NC_056523.1, read as the reverse complement.
AACCAGAGACTATCAAAACACTGGAGGGTAAGGAGTATTAAGGTTTTTTTTTAATTTAAATGGAAAATAGAGTTAATTGTTGTTACAATTAATATTGTTGTGTTGTCATTATATGCTTTTAATCACTTATGACTTATGGTAACCCAATGAAAGACCAGATCTACTCAGGTCTTGCAAACCCAGGGCTATGATTTCCTTTATTGAATCAATATTTAAGTTAGTATTCCCTCTTTCATACTGTCTTCAGCTTTTCTCTGAATTATCTTCCAACTACTCACGTTTTTCCATTATCTGTTCAAAGTACAATAGCTTCAGTTTAACCATTTTGGCTTCAAGCAAAATTAAAATTACATCCAGTTTATGCCATAATATGTCTGTAAGTTTTGAAGTGACTTTAAACTCTGTCTGTGTATCCCTATCCAGATGTTTCTCTAGCCAAGAATTCACTACCATTGTGCTTGCCTTCCTTTTAGGATACATTGACATTTATGTGAGTCAATGTACTTATTCAAGCCAGAAAGAAATGTCGTTATTGTCAATGAAAATAGCATTTTGCACCCTGAGATTGATAAGAAAATGCAGGCCTCACCTTCAGCATTTGCATGACATTTCCGAGAAATAAAGGGACCACAAAGCAATATGCATATTTTAAAATGTGAATAGCTGAAATGTGCATAATTGGGGGAGGGGGGAATCACACAGGAACATGCTTTAATCAATGGAGAAAAGTTGAATAAAATAGGTAACTTGTACAAATGAATCGACAAATTAGGAAAATTTTGTTCAGGACTATACATTTTCAGTCCTGGGGAGAAAAAAATCCAGTCTTGTGATATGGGACAAGTATTGAGCTCCAAGGCTGTCTTCGGCTTCCAAAGCTAAACCATGTTATAGCAATAGCAAGTACATTTTTATACCACTTATCAGTGCTCTTAAGCACTCCCTAAATGGTTTACAATGTGTAAGCTAATTGCCCCCAACAAGGTGGGTACTCATTTCAGTGATCTATGGAAGGATGCAAGGCTGAATTGATCCTGGAGCCCCGCCTGGGATCGAACTCACAACCTTGTGGCTGTGAGAGGCTGCAGTACTGCCACCAGGGTTCCTTACTATGTTGGCACTGAACAAAGCTAAGCAAAAAGATGCTGCACATGTGTTGGTCAAAATACATACAGTACTAACCTGCAGATGACATCATAATACTAGCAGAAAATATCATGGACTTCGAACAATTACTAAGGAAGGTCAAGGAAGAAAGTATAAAGGCAGGCTATTAACAGTGATAGAGAAGTTATAAAAGCAGATTGCAGAACTGCTGGCCACTAGGAAATTCTGCCTAGCTTGGAGTCTTTTGAGATCCAGGAGGAGGTTTTGTTCTTTGGTCCTGTGCCACAGGAATGTCAGCCAGTGGGGCTTTGGGCAAGGTCTTTTCTGCTCTGATGCTTGGCTTGTTTCTCTCTCCTGGAAAGCCTGTGAGTGATCAACACTGCCCTTGCTCAGAAAACAGGTAGAAATCCTATTAGAAGTCCTGGGTTTTTGTTTTGTTTTGTTATGTCTTTTTAAAAATTTTTGGTCATTTTGAATGAAAAATATTTGTTAAGCAAATTTATTATGTACAAACTTCTGACAGGTTTCAATCAATAGCTGTCTTTTTTACTCCTCCCTCATTTTTGTTGCATAATATATTTCATAGCATCATGATCGGAAAGGGAGCACAAGAGCCATCTAATCCAACCACCTGCCATGTAGGAATACACAGCTAAATCACTCTCAAAAGATGGTCATGTAACCACTGCTTAAACACTACCAAAGAAAGAAAGTCTACCGCCCTCTGAAGCTGTCTGTTCCACTGTTGAATAGCTTTTACAGTACAAAAGTTCTTCCTAATGTTTTTTGCTAATGTCTTTTTTCTTGTTCATGTCCTAATCTCTAGCAGCAGAATTTATTGGTTTGTATCCTAATTTCTGAAGCATCAGAAAACAAGCTTGCTTCACTTTCTACGTGACTTCCTGTTTATTTAATTTAATATTTAAAGATGCAATCATACTACCTCTCAATCGTCTCTTCTGCTGTCATAACAGTTTGCCTAAACCATTCCTCATAAGGCTTGATTTCTAGTCCTTTTTATTCATCTTGTTCACCTTCCTCTGGACATGTTCCAGCTTGTCAGTATCCTTCATGAACTGTGGTACCCAGAACTGGATGGAGTATTCCAGATAAACTGTGGCCGACGCTGAAAATTGTGGCACTACTGCTTTCCTTGATTGGGACACTATATTCCTCTTTGTGCAGCCTAGAATAGCATTTTGGCTGCTACATCCACACTATTGACTCATGTTTAAGCTGTGCTCTGTCCTTCCTTCATAGCAAATAGATCAAAATTGAGATCAGATCTATTCCTGGCATTTTTCACACTAGCTATTCTGGCAAGGGCTGTTTGGAATTGTAGCCCAACTACATCAAGAAGGCTACATGCTTCCCATCTCAGAGCGGATGATATTGCCATCATTTTTCATCTTATTCCTCAGGACATCTTTTCAGTGTTTGCCTTGGGCAATCTGTGATTTTTTCTACCCTTAGTATTTGGTATATAGCATCATCGTGTCCCCCTTCCACTCAGTCTAATACAGAGTGTATTTGCATTCACAGTGTATCAGACATGAAAAAAAAGTGAGGATTGTTTACATCCCTGTATATGTGAGTGTCAGAATGTTTGTACTTATATATAGTTAATTTTTGTTAACCTTTCCCATTATTGAGATATGCCATAATGTTTTTACAATCAGATTTCCATGCCATCTCTGTTTGCATCCTCAGTGCAACCCAAAAGAAAGAGTCAATGTTTATTCTTACAGCATTTTGATTTTGAATAGTTGGTGTTATCACAGAGTGCAGGTTTTAATCTCTTTTTAATCTCTTCTAAATCATTATATTGATGGTAGTAATTTGGCCACCATTGGTGTTGATTGGTTGTTATTGCAAGCTAGTTTGAGCTGACAGATGCTGGCTTCATGAAAAATTATACAGAAGTATCTCAGTGAATGAAATAATATATCAATAAAATATTATTGATCACCCCCTAAAAAAATCAATAAATACTCATAGCACCAACACAACAAAATATGCTTTGCTAGATTTTAGAAGCATATATACTGCATATTGTGCTTCTTACTGCATACAGTTAGCCGTTTGTATTCACTGGAATTTTGTTCCAGGACCTACCATGTTTTGTGGAAGTCTTCACATATGGGAGCAGTGCAGATTTAAGCAACACCTTATATCTGGTGGGGAAAGTGGTAGAATAAGAGCTAGAAGCCTCACAGATTATTCCATAGATGGTCACTGAATGGGCACAGAATTATCACAACAGCAATGACATAATCTCTGTCACCCTCCCTCTATGGCATCTTATTTTGCTGGCATTTGAGAGTTTAGCAGGAACCAACCTAGGCTCACACTGACAATCAGCTTGTAAAAGGGTAATATAAGCCACTTCATCGCCTATTAGATTTCATTCACTGTCTCCTCTCCCATTGTATGCTGTTCCTGAACAATTCAAGCCAAGGGAGAAACCACCGGGCTTTTGAAAGAGAATGAGAATCAATTATATCAGCAAAGCTAAATTTTCTTTAAAAGCCCACCCTTGTATGGTTTTCACTATAAATACAGGACATGCAATCTGCAACTACCAGCATAGTCCTTTGTTTGTTGGCTGACCTTTCAAGCAGTCTCTGAAAGGATAGGAGGAGGGCTGTTTACCAAGGTGACATTTGGGTGCTAAATCAAATATCCACAAACTTTCATCTAATGGGCTTTGGGAAGAAAAGGAGGGGGCGAGATTAAGGGAGCATGGTTTTTATTACTTGCCTCCTCAAGCCTCCTCTTTTTCTGAAGGCACCTTGACAGCTCTCCTTAGAGAACTGCTTTTGAAAGGTGAAAGAACATTCTTCCCAGTACATTTTTCCATTCTATGGTGGGTCCTGTGTGCACCACCCAGGAGGATCCTGATGTCAAAGGGTCTCTGATGGATTGCAAGCAGAAGACCATTACGTGACCTAAAATCTAAGCTAAAATCTAAGAGCAGTCAAGGGTCACAAGGGGACTTTCATACAATACAGCTACAACACTGTGATTCCACATTAACTGCCATGGCTGCCTCCAGTGGAAGCATGGGCTTTTTAGTTTGGTGAGGCACTAGAGCTCTGTGGCTGAGAGTTTTAGATACTCCCCCTAAACTAGAAATCCCAGCATCCCATTGGATGTAACAATGGCAGTTAAATGTGCACTGTGAATGGGCCTATGAAGAAACTAAGCAAGCCAAGACCCAGCACGAGGAAGGAAAGTTTAGATGAATGTGTTTAGGTTAAGGCAAATTGGGTAAAGTGCAGCTTTCCCTCCCCCACTGGCCTTCAGTCCCTCCAGTCTCCCTAGACAGTCCTCTAAATTTGGGGGGGGGGGTAGAAAATTTACAGATTTTGATTACCACTCCCAGTATCCCACAGCTGGCTTCTGGGGGTTGTGAGAGTTGTAATCCAAAAAGATTATGTTGCCTAACTGTTATGTGCTTCTCCGTAAAAACAATTCAAGTGTTATACAGTAAAATAGGAAAATGTATTGCACAAAATTTAAACTGAATGGGGAAAAAATAAATTAAAAAAATAAAAGACTGGAAATGTTTGACTAAAAAGGATGAATAAAGACCCTGATTTGTGTAAAATGTGTTCCTGTGTATGCTGTATGTAGATTCAGAAATAATCACTGTACTTTTAAAAGTAGGGAAGAGTGTCCAAGTGACCTGCATGCCTGCCTGGTCTGTTTTCCCATGTACTAACTGTTGATGGGTATGGTTAAGGCCCCTGTTCTCCATTCTTAGGTTCTCTCTCAATAAAGCTAACACGCATTGGGCAACCAGAAAGAATATAAGATTATAATCACATGGCCACACTAGGCTGCCACCAATAACGCTATCACTACTTAGCTTTTATATGACTTTTCAGGCAGTTGAAAATGTTTTATAGATCCATTGTATTTTAATCTTCAAAGCAAGCCCATGAAGTAGAACAGTAGTTTTATCCTTGTAATACAGATCTCCAGGGCCTAAATGTCCAAAAGCCACCATATCCCATCTGATCTTGGGATAAAGCACACTCTTCGTCCCTTTCTTGGCTACATAAAACCCTTTCTGCAGCCTAACCTAGCTTCAATGGTTCTTCAGCTTGAGGACACACTAAACTTCCACCACTTTCAAACCTACTCCTCCCTCTTATATACTTACTCCAGGGAGCAGCCCCCACCTTTTCCTGGCTCTGCTCCCATTGGGTAGTCCAAGGTTCTAATCTGCCTGTTGTCTCCACAATCATCATCGTCATCATTATCATCACCACCACCACCGCACCATCATCACTATTTCCACCATTTCCAAATTTACAAATTGAAATTACTACAATATAGTTACGACATACAAAAGATCAACATTAGAACAGAATTAAACTGTGCCTTCGGGTTATGTGCCTTCAAAACTTCTTCTGATTTGCTGCAACCCTAAGGCAAGATTTGTTCTGAGGGGGTTTGCCTTAACTTCATCTGAGACTGTGAGAGTGTGACTTGCCCAATATGAGTTTCCATGGCTGAGCAGAAATTTGAATCCTGATCTCCAGAGCCATAATCTGGTAACTACTATACCACACTAGCTCAAAACAATGTAAATTATACTATGAGAAATAATGCAAAGCAGTTGAAAAACAACATTACAATTGAAACAGCACAGCACTTTCCTGAAAGCCATTTTGGTAAAAATCTTCAGTATACAAAAGCCTTTTCAGGAAATGAATGTCTTTGCCTGCAAGTATTTTAAAAACTTTTTTTGGAGAAAAAGTCTTTTTGCAGCCTTTGGACCCTTACACCATGGTCCCTGAAAAATAAAGATTTGGTCCCCCCCCCCCCCCCCCCACACACACACACACTATAAATTTCCATTCCTGGAAGCTTCAAGAAGCAGCATTTTGGCACAAACATATAATTGATTTAGCACCGAACCTCCCCCACTTGCAAGATGATTGAAATGAAACCAGAACTGGATTCCCAACCATTTCACAGTTTGGATTTTTGTAGTTTATGTTTAGAAAAAAAAATCATCCCACAGTAGATTCTGGGGTGGAAAATGGCACCTGGACCCCCCAGAACCTGTTAACTCTTATTGTAGGACCGTCAAGCTGCCCTCTGTTTTTCAGAAAGAGCAGTGTAGAAATGGATTCAGCAAAATGAAGTGTGTTTGTACATGCTCCATCCAAAGGCAAACCAATCTTCTGTCTCTAGTTGCGCTGAACATTATTTCCCATGTGACACATCTTATTCTGGCCTCATACCAGTCAAAATTAAGTCCACAAAGTTTCATTTCATTGGAAATTTTTCATGGGAAGGTAATCCTCTTTTTGGTTGGCTGTTTTAATAATAATAACCAGCTTGGAATCCAAAGCATAGTCTTTGGGAACTCTGTTTACATATCCTATGTGGACGCAGAAGAAGGAGCAGAGTGTTTTGTTGGCAACTCTTTTTCTATCCTTGTGGCCTCTTGCCTAACGTTTATGGTTTCAGCCAGAATATTGAATTTGAGGCCATTCAGTCCCTTGAGTTCTCCCAAAAATTGTATGCTTAAAATCAAATATCTGTGCAGACTACAGTATTTAGGCCTTTCAGGCAGAAAGTAATGTATGTATGAGTAAAGACAAATATATATGCTGGGAAGTTTTTACAGCTTCAGTGATATTTTGAGTCATACAAGTCTGTTTCCCAGAATACTCATGAGAAAGTAGTAAAAGAGAATTTTATTCTGTGTTGTATTTATCGGTAAGTTACCTAAATGTAAAGACGAAGAATAGGGAGGAAGTAAAGGTTCCCATAATGCTTTTTCCAAAGAATTTGAGGAAATGGGAAAAGAAGAAAAATTAGAGGGGAATGTGTCTATTACTGAAGGTGCTTGATCTGACCACAATGACAATACCTTAGGCTATTGCCACACTGCAGAATTAATGCAGTTTAACATCGCATTAACTGTCATGGCTTCATCCTGTAGAATCCTAGGATTTGCAGTCTGTTGTGGACCAGAACCCTCTGGCAAAGAAAGCTCAATATCTCACAAAACTACAAATCCCAGAATACTGTAACATTTTGTCATGGCAGTTAAAAGGGTGTTAAACTGCATTAATTCTGCAGTGTGGATGCAGCCTTAGTTACATCTTGCTTGAATTACTGTAACACACAAGAGGCTGCCTTTGAACAGCGTTTGGGAACTTCAGCTGACCCAAAGAGCTGTAACCAGAATGTTGCCTAGGATGGTGTACAAGGGATCATACACATTCAAGGTGATATTATGACCTGATCTGCAAAGCCCTATATGCTTTAGATCCAGGCTATCTTTCCAGGCTTTCATAGACTTTTTGTAACTTTCCTAGACTACTTTCTCAGATGCGTTTGTCAGTGTCTCCCTTCATGAGCCTGTTCAGTCACAGCAATCCTTATGAAATGCCCTTTTCTCAGTCCCACCAGCTTCAGTCCTGGTATGTTGGGAAGTGATATACAGCTTTCTTGGTAGCTGTCCATAAGGGGGTGGGGGTATGGCCTCCTTCTAGTTGCCGGATGAGATCCGTCAGATAACATCATTAGACAGCTTTAAAAAAGCAGTCAAGACGGATCTCTTCCGGCATGCCTTTCCAGATTAACCATCCCGGCCCAGGTTCCCAGGTTCCCTGATTCCCTCATTCCTCCCGTGGCCCCATCTTAGTGATGGTTGAGGATCAACAGAGGGATATCAGGGTTTTTAGTTTTAACTGCTGTTTTTATGCTTGATATTGTGTTTTTAATACAGTGGTGCCTCGGGTTACGAAATTAATTCGTTCCGCCGCCGCTTTCGTAACCCGAAAAGCATTCGCAAGCCGAAATGCCATAGGCGCTAATGGGGAAAAGCCGCGATTTCGTGCGAAAAAGCCGAAAAAAGCACCAAAATTTTTTTCGTAACCCGAAAAAACATTCGTAACCCGGAACAATTATTTCCTATGGGATTTTTTCGTATCCCGGAAATTTCGTAACCTGGGTATTTCGTATCCCGGGGTACCACTGTATGTTATACTGTTTAATACTGTCTTAAGGGGGGGGAGGGATAAAGTGTTTTTAACTGTCATTTTATATTTTACTGTTGTTAACCACCCGGATTGGTTTGCCAGAGAGCGGTATACAAATAATAATAATAATAATAATTATTATTATTATTATTATTATTATTATTATTATCCATCCATTGGTAGGCAAATACTTTTTTTTTATTCTAACAGGCTTTTAGTACCATAAATTTTTTTTTAAAGGGCTATAGAGGGTTCTATATTTTTCTTATTGAGCAGTGTTTATATCCTTTTAGACATCTGTTTTGGATTGCTGTAATACTGTTAATATCTTAATTTTATTTCAGTGTTGACCTGTGTATGTTTTTAGCTACATTGTGCTTGCTTTAGGTTGTAAGCTGGCTTGAGTTTCAGTTTTGGGGAAAGGATAGGGCATATGTAAAGATATAAGGATGATAGTGTTGATAATGATGATTTTTTAAAATGTGACCATTTATTTATTTATTCATTTATATCATGTATGTCACCCAAATGGGAGACAAGGAAGTACACAACATACTGCATATACTTTTATGAGAGTATAAGTCGATGGCAGATTTTGGGGCCAAACTGCCACCGATTGCTGCCCCCGGGGGCCGCCGGTGATTGCGCCAATCGGTGTGTTCGCAGGCGGCCGCCAGCTATCGCGCCGGTGGCAGGGCCGGGCTGGGGCCAGTCCCACAGTCTCTGCGGGCCGGATCCGGCCTGCGGGCCTTACGTTGCCGACCCCTGGTATAGAGGAATCAACTTCTCAGAAATTTAAAAATGGTATCATAGAGCAATCGTTGGCCATGGTAGATGCTGTTTTATCCCCAAAATGGCTTCTGTTCATACAATTTTCTTCTGTAGTGCTTCAAACTATACCAAACAAAAACCAGGCACTCTAATCCTATAAAGCCTGTGCACACATATTCACCTATCCAGATACCACTACACTGTTTTATGTTGCCGTTTCAGGCTGCAGTCTTGTACACATGTAAAAAGGAGTTAATCCAACTGGAGACAGTGGGGCTAATTTCCATGTAAATATGCCTACAATTACACTGTAAGAAATAACAACAGCAGCCTCAGTAACTCTCACTGGTTAACATAAGTGATCATTAGTCTTATTTCTTGCTTTAAAAAAATGGGGAAGATTACTTGTTAAGCAAGAAAGAAGGATGTCCAAATTTGTGTTTTTAGATCTACCTACAACAAAGGACAAAATGCTTTCCAATTTTGAGACACAGACTGTGAAATCCTTTTGAGAAAATACTTAGTAGATATCTGAGAAATTCTAAGTATACTCTCCCTTCTCAGCATCATCACACTTTTTATAATGCAATATAAAAAAAGTTATATTTAGAAGAACCCGTAGACTATCAGTGAAAATCTAGTTGGATTTTTAAACTAATCAAATTACTTTTCCAGTTGAGAAATTACTTTGCACCAATGTGAAAAAGCAACTTGTATTGTCAGAAAATGGGAGGCCAATTGTCCCAGTAAGTTTTATTAAAGGAACTTCAATTTGTTGATGCCCATAAAATGCATATAAATTGCATGTAAATTCTGTTAGTCTGAAACTGAGGAGTGAAAGAACGAATGTGAGCCTGTTAGTGTCTTTAAACTCTCTTTCCCTCTCCACACACAACACATTTTAAGCATATGATTATTCTGTCTTGTTATAAATTGTTTTTCCATATGGAGCAGAACTTCTCAGATGGTTTTCATATATTGTATTTCGCTAATTAGTATATTTTGGATACTGTATTGGAACTTTTCAACAAGGAAGCTATTCAAAATTCAGTTGCTGCTTTATCCTTCCAGTTATATGATACAGGAAGACATGTTTTACAACAGTTTAATATATGGATTTATTTTAGGCCTTATTCAGATAGACCAGTATTATTTTTCTTTCATACTGAGAAATGGTAATGCTTTATTTTTGTTTCTCCAGGTTATATCAGCCAAAAATGAAAAGTTTTCCTTTCTTTGGTTTTCAATAAAATAGATTCCCAATCTTCATAGAGCACCTGGCTGACTGGAGTGTATATTTGTATAAGAGTAGTCTGGTATTACTGTAAGCTTTGCAAGGTGTTAACAATGGGCTTTGATGTTGTTAAATGGAATTATTTTATTTCCTGAAGAGTTAGGGAGATCTGATATCAGGTCAGATGGAAAAATATGAAATGATGATAATGGTTTGTTCAGCAATAATGGAACTGGTAACAGGAGTACTTTTCTGCAGTGTGATAATCAAAAGTGCAATTGGACAAAAATGATTCATGGAGAAACAACTGATGACGTCTAGCAGAACAAGTTCTGGATCATCTTCTTGTTGTTATCAGCACTTAAGGGTAGACAGGCTTTAAGCTAATGGAATTGCTAGAAATTTCAGATCCATCAATCAGCTTATTCTTGTTGTGTGCCTTCAAGTAATTTCTGACTTATGGCAATCCTGTCATGAGGTTTTCTAGGGCTGACAATGTGTGGCTCGCCCAAACCACCCATTGAATTTCCATAGCCAAGTGGAGATTGAACCCTGATCTCCAGAATTGTAGTCTAATATTTAAATCACAACACCATGCTAACTAGTCCCCACCCCCCACCCCCCCCCCCAAAAAAAAAAAAAAGACTCAGGCCATGTGGGAATCAAACTCTAGTCTCCAGAGTCACAATCCAACACTCAAACCACTACACCACACTGGTGCTCTCTCTCTCTATGTTTACACACACACACACACACACACACACACTATTTAAATATTTTATCCCACTCTTGTTTTGGTAAGATCTCAGGGCATCAAAGAGATAAAACAATATAAACAATTCAAACAATTCCAGATTAAAATATATGAATAATGTGAACAAGATAAAAGAATATTAAACAATCAACATTTTAAAATAGCTTGAAAATGCTAAAAGAGTTAAAACCATGTATGTTTAGGGAAATTTACTTACAAGTAAAGCTTTCATGCCTGAGTCAGTAAGGACAAGAGCTTTTGGCACTGTTTTTGATAGCATTGGGAATGAGAGAATCCTTTGCTCATCAATGCAGATTATATCAATTGTAACCACTGTCTTCTCTGCTATAACTGAATTTATTAATTACTGGTATCACAGGCCTTTTATTGATTTCACTTTCCCTTATATAGGAGGTTGGGCTGGTGCTTTTGTATATATAGCACTGCGGTGGGAATCATAATGGGTCTCCAAATGTTATTGGACTACAGCTCTCAGTAGTCCTAACCAGCATGGTGAACAATGAGGAAATATGTCAGCTGAAGTTCAACAACATCTGGATGGCCTCATGATTACCATCCCTGGTATTCTGAGAACTGAGCTAAGAACAATAGGGGTAAAGAAATCGAAAATTAGCTTTCTCCCGCATTTTTTAAAAAAAGTCTCAAAACACAAAACCAAATTAAAATCTTAACCATTTTGTAGCAGGGCAGAGAAGGAAAGACTGGGGTGTTGTGGGATGGAAAGTGGATGAACCAGGATGGAGGAGCCTGAGAAGGAGCAACACAGTGGGCAATCAGAAACGAATGGAGCTGAGGACACAGAAGAGGGGTAGGAGGAGTATGACTAGACCTGCGTGAGGTGGTCAGGGAGAGAGAAAAAGGCATGGGGGCGCTTCCCAGGAGAAAGGGCTAGACAGCTACCTTACAATGGCAACAAGGGAGACCAAGGACCGGTGAACATGAGTGGGTAAAAGGGAAGGACCCTTGGGTAGAAGGAGAGTTGGGTGATATACCACACCTAGGAGGAACACAACCCCAGCTGGGAGGTGTCAGACTCCACGGCCCTTAGGCAATCTAGAAGGTGCATGGTGGGATGTGCAAGGGTGCCAATGGGAATAGGGGCCTGGTCTGTCAATTGTGGAAAAGGCAGAATTGGAGCCTGTGGAGATGTGCCTACCCTGCTCCCTAGACCAGTGGTGGCGAACCTATGGCACGCGTGCCAGAGGTGGCACTCAGGGCCCTCTCTGTGGGTACACATGCTGTTGCCCTAGCATAGTGTGTACCAGAGTTTCTTACGTGAAAGCCAAAGGGACGTGGCACTTTGCAATAAATAAGTGGGGTCTGGGTTGCAGTTTGGGCACATTTTGGTCTGTAAAAGGTTCACCATCACTGCCCTAGACCTTCACGTTGAGTCCCAGAGGAGGTGAGCAGCCTTATAGACTCACCCCTCACAGCTGAGTGAAGTAACCCAGGCTGTTATGTTAAACTGTTACTGTTGAAGATCCTGGTAGTTGGTGGAATAAAGAGTTACATGTGTTGAGCATAACCTTCTCAGTTAGCTGAGTTTGTCAGAGCTACATGGAAACAGGTTGGAGAGCCAAGCTTCCCATGCCAGGAGATGTGGAGACGGCTTCACATCTGCATTAAATTTAGTAAGTACGTCTGTCCTCTGCATGGAAAGGATCAGGTTGTACCTACCTGCCACACAGCTGTTACAGAAGAGGACACTATCAGAAAAAAGAGGTGGCAGTAATATTTCAGTATCACAAACATAAGTGAATACACAGGATTTCAGACCAAGACTTTTAAAAGCTAAGCACTCAAAGCTCATAGCCTGGCTGGGTGAGTCTTATCAGTTCTGTTTGCCCCCCGCATTATTTTCTTTAGAAAATCACATTTTCTTACTGTCAAATGTCTTGTATATTTTGAAAGGTTTTGATTTTGAAAATGAGCCAAACAAAATTCTCACCCAAACTTAGGACAGTGGACGCTATCACTGACAGAGCTAGAAGACAAATGGAAGAAACTTTACCCATCCAGTTCTCTAAACAAGAGTTTAGGGCTTACTGTTGCAGTGGAGAGACAGATACAGTATGTAGGAAACTGCCTTACGCTGACCCAGAGCAATGGATGCAAACTCCAGGAAAAGAGATTCCACCTCAACATTAAGAGGAACTTCCTGACAGTAAGGGCTGTTCGACAGTGGAACAAACTCCCTCAGAGTGTAGTGGAATCGCCTTCCTTAGAGGTTTTTCAACAGAGGCTGGATGGCCATCTGTCGGGGATGCTTTGACTGAGATTTCCTGCATGGCAGGGGGTTGGACTGGATGGCCCTTGCGGTCTCTTCCAACTCTATGATTTTATGATTTTATGAGATTATTGGTCCATCTAGACCAGCGATTCTCACATTTTTGTCCTCCAGGTCTTTTGGACTTCAGCTCCCCAAAGCCCCGGCAAGCTTGGCCAGCAGGGGAATTCTGGGAGCTGTTGTCCTAAACATCTGGAGGACCAGAGTTTGGGAATCACTCATCTAGACCACTGTTGTCATCTCTGCTTGTGTCAATGGCTGACCAGGATGTGAGTGAGGAATCTCTGTTTTAGCCCTATTGCAAGATCCTTGATCTTCCATACAAAACCCAACCCTGCTTTCCTTCCAAAATTAGGTAAGCTATCAACATTATCTTACTTCCTCTGTCATGCCTGCACAGTGTTGCTTGATGAAACTTTCCCAAGGGTTGAGGGGAGACTTCAGTGCCTATTGATCATTCTGTAGATAAAATTGCTCACTTTGATTCATTTCACCTCTGGACAGCTCCCAGTCACTGGAGCTAATATTGATTAGCTCTTGGTCCCTCTGATCTTTCCATCGGAATTTTGAGGCCTTTTGAAAATATAGTGAATGTCTGTGTTTTTTATTAATGTTCAGTGGGGGTTGCGGTGGTGCATCAGGACTGGATTGTTTGGACTTACTGATTGTTCGTACTTATTATGTAAGCACTGTAAGTAAATAAGTAAGAAATGCGGCAAGTAAATAATGAGTAGCGATTGAGAGGTTTGTCTTGGCGTAAAGCAGTGTAATGAAAGTATATAGCAGTAGTGTACAGTACAAACTTTAAGGGTCAGTGTGGTTAATGGAGTCCAGGGGAAAGAACTCTAGAATGAAAAGGATTTTAACCTAGCTGCCTGTTAGTGAAAGAGTGGCATGGGGATGGATTAATCTGCCTTGAAGGCAACAGTTAAGACTTCCACGTTCTTTTGATCCCTCCAATTATACAAGTCTTTGTCTTGTATAGGCAAGGGAAACTTGAAGATAAGACTAGAGTACATTTTTGCTGCCTAGGCTCTCTGCATATGGCTGAATTTAGACAAAAATTCTTGCTAGGAGTAACATTTCGGTAAAATTCCCATCCATGTGTGGGATTCAGTTTTCTACCAATGGAATTCCAGCAGAAAATATTGTAGTGTATTCTTGGTATGTGTGTTACTTGAGTCTATGGATGAACAGGCTAAAAAACACCATAGCACTGTATACTGAAGTCCCTGTCTTTCTTGTTTGGGTTTTGAACATTTGAAACTGCAGCCACTCTGTAAGGCAATGGGCAGGAGGGTTCTGCATTCAGTTAAGTGTGGGGAGGTTTGAGATGACAGTTTAAGTCAATTGGTTTTTGCTGCAACAGAAAGCAGCCCATGCTCTCCGGAGTGGGCCACAGGCAGGGATCTGGAGAGTTGTGCCAAGTGGCTGCAGAGAAGCAACTTGCACGCAGCTCTTCACAGAACAACAGGTCCCAAATGCACTGTGTGTGTAGCAGGGGGCGGTCTCCTTTCTAAGAATCAGACATTGTGCCACAGGAAAGCAGCTGACAGAGCTCTCAAGTTGGGCCTGTGCAGGCTGGGGGTAGGAATGCAGATCCTTCACTGTTTCATGCTCATATCCAAGGACAAACATGATTTTCTTCCTTGTTACAGGAGAAAACAAATATTTCTCCACAGTATTCTCTCTGTGTTTGAACATCTTGAAATTTTCCAGGGGAACTTTTCTGCAGAGAAATACATGAGGTTTTTTTTTTTTTTTTACCCCTCCCTTAGAATATTTTCTTCTGAGAAAGCATGTCCCCTGTTCAGCAAAATACATTTTCTGCACAGAAAATATTGGTGAGTGGGTGGGTATGCAAAAAGTCCATTGCTCAGCAGAGTAATCACACTGAAACACTTCTGGACATTTTTATTTCAGTTAACAAACCATAGGCAATATAAAAGCAAAACAACAGCAACAGCAACAAATTAAATAACAGCAAGAGTAGTACATACACAGCATATAAATAAACATGTAAAATACATTATAAGAGGGGTTTTGTTAACAGACTCGCCACTTCATAGTCCAACCCACCCCAATTTTCCATAAGTGTTTGAGCCGGGAGAGGACTTCACTACTTGCCTTTATAACACATGACTTTACGAACTTTTATAACAGAGAAAATAAACTTTGCAACTTCCTCTGTTCTTTTTGTCCTCATCTGCCAATAAAAACTTCAAGTACCATTCAAACGTTCTACTTGGATGTCTATTTAATAAAGGGGTAATTAATTGTAGTCTGTCATCCTTGTAAAATATACAATAAAGAAGAATGAGAGATGTGGATTCTGGTTGGCACTCTCCACATGGACAAATTCTATCCTTGTATTCAATTCGATGGAAACGTCCCTCTAGCATAGCTGAAGGAATTACATTGAACAGGCCTTTGCTGAATGCCAACCGATAGTTGGAGATTGTTAAATTTTCCAAATATTTTGCCCCTTTTAAAAAGAGTTTGCATTTTATACCCATAATATGTAATTGGTTTTGGACACTTGGGCCTTATCCATTTAGGTGCCAATTTAAACATGGGGGCCATTCACATACAATTTACCCCGGTTCTGAAATCGATTCTTGCACGTGAAGTTCATATTCACTCCGAATCCCCCACAAGCGAATCAGAGGCTTGCACACCCGTTCCGTGGCAAATGCCCCTTAGAGTGGGTTAAAAGAAATTGGCGCAAATAGTGTTTCTTTTGAGAAACCCTGGGTTCTGTGGAATATGAACTTGCGCCCGATCATGACCGGGGCAAATTGAGGGAGGGATTTAGGTCAGAGGGTGGGCAAAGGGCAGGGCATTCCCTCCTATCATCAGAAGGGAGGGAGGAGGAGGAGGAGGAGGAGGAAAGAGCCAGAAAAAGGGGAATCTGGATGCAAAGGGGTGACTTTTGGGCTGCAGAGGACTGTCAGAGAGAGGTGGGGATGGAGAAAGTGATGAAGGAGGAGGAGGAAGAAGAAGAGGAGGATGAAGGAGCTGGGGGAAAGAGTCAATGGGCATCTCCGAGGAAGGAGAGGGTCTGAAGGAAGGAGGAGGAGGAGGATTTCCAGGGGGAATTGGGTTGCGGGGCTACGCTGGGGCATGTAGGGAAATCCAGCTGCAGCAGAAGCAGCCTCTTCTATTTCTGATAATTTCCCTTTGATGTGTATTTTTTAAAAATTATTTTTGGCAAAAAATGTGCATGTTCTTGGCAATAGATAGATAGATAGATGGTGAGCAGGAGTAAGGGTCATTTCAGGGCAGGTGGGGGGGCAGAGCAAGACAAGCCTCTCCTATCCATCAGGGACCTTTTCCCTTTGATGTGTATTTTTTTTAAATTATTTTTGGCAAAAAATGTGCATGTTCTTGGCAATAGAGATACAGATAGATAGATAGATAGATAGATAGATAGTGAGCAGGAGCAAGGGTCATTTCAGGGCAGGTGGGGGGGCAGAGCAAGACAAGCCTCTCCTATCCATCAGGGACCTTTTCCCTTTGATGT